>NC_069502.1:971422440-971697440 GCF_027579735.1 Bombina bombina
TATGAGCATTTCATGTTGCCTTAAAGGAACACTAAACCCAAACAATTTCTTTCGTGATTTAGATAGAGCATGACATTTTAAGCAACTTTCTAATTTACTCCTATTATCAAATTTTCTTTATTCTCTTGGTATCTTTATTTGAAATGCAAGAATGTAAGTTTAGATGCCGGACCATTTCTGGTGAACAACCTGGGTTCTCCTTGCTGATTGGTGGATAAATTCATCCACCAATAAAAAAGAGCTATCCATAGTTCTGAACCAAGAAAAAAAGCTTAGATGCCTTCTTTTTCAAATAAAGATAGCAAGAGAACAAAGAAAAATTGATAATAGGAATAAATTAGAAAGTTTCTTAAAGTTACATGCTCTATCTGAATCACGAAAGAAAAATTTTGGGTTCAGTGTCCCTTTAACTGGTCCTTTAACTAACAGTGTTTCACTGAACAAAGGATTCTGAGTAGGAATATGCAAATGAGCTTTACAACACACAGTGCAGGTGTTTAACTATTATATTGCCACTAATCTACTCATTGTAATTGTTCCACCCCTTATTGGTAGTAACAAACAAAGAATAGTGATATATGCTTTCTTAATGCCAGAAACCCACAGTGCAGTTAACACTTTTGCTGCTAAGCCTTTTTTACACCCCAGTGCTAAGCAAATTTTGAGGCTTTTTTGCTACCTATATTTAAACCCTATTGCAAGTCAAATTTAAATGATTGACCCACACAAATTATATATTGTGTGTGTGTGTGTGTGTGTGGGGGGTTAGCAGACCCACCACATACACAATATATATTATATTGATATTTTATGGCATGTGAGTAAAAACTGAAAGAAAAAAAACAACTATATTTTTGCTTAGATTTTAGTAAATAGCATTGAAAATGGCCAAGTGACCACTGCTGTTAATGTGAACAATTTATTAATAGGGACCCATACAGGCTCTATTGTGCAGTACAGAAATATAAAAAAACTTTTTTTTCTTGCAATGTCTTTACTGTTACCACAGTGATCACATGACTATACAGACACAATTCATATTTTTTCTTTAAGAGAAGGACTTCTCTACTAGAAAATAAACTTTATTAGGAGTCTTTAGACATAACATTTTTTTTGTTGCACATATTTTCCATTCCCTTGCAAACCTCCATGTGTTTTATTTACTTTATTTTTAATACAACAAAATGTTGTTTGTATTACTGCTCCAAGACCACCATCATTTGGGGGGGTTGAGGTTTGTAAGATGCTAAAGGAGCAGAGATTGAGGGGTTCGAAGAATCTTTCCTTATCCAGCTTCCTAAGATTACTCGTTCAGTTCCCTTTTTGACATCACCAGCACTCTCATGAAGTGGCCACCAACGATCCACGGCCTGTAATATGGGGATCACCGAAAAGAGTGCTTGATTGGTGATCCCGCTGCATGAGGAAAAAATGGCGACCTGTAGGTGCATGACTAGCATAGCTCATGAGCTTCACACATTCCTAAACTCTCTCCTCCCTTCAGCACATCCCAAAGACACTCTCAGTACTGCAAATCTATATCTCAACTTATGCCACTCTCTCTTGCTCATTCTAGCGGCTGGTGATATCTATCCAAATTCTGGTCCCCCACAACTTTCTATTCAGCCCCACTCACATATGCCCTTCCATAGACCTAGAAACCAGAACTCAAGAAACCTTACTCAAATTCCTTGTGGATCCAAAGCCAACATCCCTTTTGCTTGTGCACTCTGGAACTCTTGCTCTGTTTGTAACAAGCTCACGTCTATTCATGACCTATTTACCACCAACTTCCTTAACCTTCTGGCTCTCAAAGAAACCTGTCTCTCTCTCTCTCTCTCTCTCTCTCTCTCTCTCTCTCAAAAAACTCCTCCCCTGCTGCATTGTCACATGGTGGTCTCCACTTCAGCCACACCACTAGGCATGGAAACAGACAAGGAGGTGGTGTAGGTACTTTTCTTTCCGTTTCAACAAATACAACCTCTTTCTTCCCTCACATTTTCGTCAATCGAAAGCCACATGATTTGCTTGTTCTCACCACTTTCTCTACATGTTGCGTTTATATATCCCTCTCCCCCCAGGCTCCCAAACTATCACTCCTGATCATTTTGCTACCTGGCTACCATATTTCCTCTCCTCAGACACCCCTGCCCTCATTCTTGGGATATCAACCTCCCTGTTGATAATCCTACTGCTCCTAAAAAAACTTCTCCAGCTCACCTCATCTTACGGTCTGTCACAATGGACACCCCCTTGACCTGATTTTCAACTATTGATGCACTCTCTTAAACTTCACAAATTTACATCATCTCCTCACTTGCAACATCACTGCTTTTCCTATTACTCTTCCTCCATCTAACCCTCATAACAAACTTCACAGAAGCATTAAAGGGACCGGAAACCCACACATTTTCTTTCATGATTCAGATAGAGCATACAATTTAAAAAATAACTTTCAAAATTACTTCTATTATCAATTATGCCTTATTCTCTTGGTATCCTTTATTGAAGGTGCAGCAATGCACTACTGGAAGCTAGCGTAACACATCAGTAAACCTATAGCAAGAGGTGTGTGTGTGTGTGTGTGTGTGTGTATATATATATATATATATATATATATATATATATATATGCAGCTGCCAATCAACAGCTAGTTACCAGCTCCTGAGTCTACCTATGTATCCTTTTCAACCAAGGATATAAAGAGATTGAAGCAAATTAGATAATAGATGTAAATTGGAAAGATGTTTATAATTCTATACTCAGCACTCTATCATCTGCACTGCTGAGCGGCATTGGAGAAAGTCTTGGTGTTCAGCTGACTTTCTTCATTACAAGTTCATCTTAAAAATCCAATTATTCTGCCCTCAACCTCTCTAAGCAGGATTACTTCTCTACTCTCTTTCTTCAAACTCAAAACATCAGTTCTCCACTTTTAATACCCTTCTTCGCCCACCTCGCAAACATCCAAAACCCACAAATTCAGCTCTTTTGCCCCCATTACTGAGGATGAAGTTCCTGCTCTCACATCTTCCTCTCACTTAAATACCTGTCCCCTCGATCCCATCCCCTCATAACTACTGCCTTCCCTCCCTCCTACCCTTACTCCAATCCTCACTCGTATTTTCAATCTCTCCATCATTACTGGTATATTCCCCTCATCCCTTAAACGTGAACTAGTCACATCTATACTTAAAAAAACCTTCTCTTGATCCAACTACCACCCTATTTCCCTACTCCCCCTTGCCTTTAAACTTCTAGAAAGGCTAGTTTACACACGTTTATCACACTTCCTCACTTTAAACTCCCTCCGTAATCCATTGCAATCTGGATTTCACCCCCAACAAGAAACAGAAGAATCATGAAGGTTACTAATGACTTACAGTAAAATTGAAAGGCCACTTTTTTTTACTGTTGACCACCCACTCTTGCTCCAAACCCTCCAATCCTTCGGCATTTGTGATACAGCCCTCTTGTGTGGTTCTTCTCCTACCTGTCCAACCTTACCTTTAGTGTAGCCTTCTCTAACACTTCCTCTGCCCCTCTACCACTTTCTGTTGGGGTACCACAAGTCTCTGTCCTTGGTCCCCTTCACTTCTCAATATATACATCTTCCTTAGGTTTTACAGGGAGTGCAGAATTATTAGGCAAATGAGTATTTTGACCACATCATCCTCTTTATGCATGTTGTCTTACTCCAAGCTGTATAGGCTCGAAAGCCTACTACCAATTAAGCATATTAGGTGATGTGCATCTCTGTAATGAGAAGGGGTGTGGTCTAATGACATCAACACCCTATATCAGGTGTGCATAATTATTAGGCAACTTCCTTTCCTTTGGCAAAATGGGTCAAAAGAAGGACTTGACAGGCTCAGAAAAGTCAAAAATAGTGAGATATCTTGCAGAGGGATGCAGCACTCTTAAAATTGCAAAGCTTCTGAAGCGTGATCATCGAACAATCAAGCGTTTCATTCAAAATAGTCAACAGGGTCGCAAGAAGCGTGTGGAAAAACCAAGGCGCAAAATAACAGCCCATGAACTGAGAAAAGTCAAGCGTGCAGCTGCCAAGATGCCACTTGCCACCAGTTTGGCCATATTTCAGAGCTGCAACATCACTGGAGTGCCCAAAAGCACAAGGTGTGCAATACTCAGAGACATGGCCAAGGTAAGAAAGGCTGAAAGACGACCACCACTGAACAAGACACACAAGCTGAAACGTCAAGACTGGGCCAAGAAATATCTCAAGACTGATTTTTCTAAGGTTTTATGGACTGATGAAATGAGAGTGAGTCTTGATGGGCCAGATGGATGGGCCCGTGGCTGGATTGGTAAAGGGCAGAGAGCTCCAGTCCGACTCAGACACCAGCAAGGTGGAGGTGGAGTACTGGTTTGGGCTGGTATCATCAAAGATGAGCTTGTGGGGCCTTTTCGGGTTGAGGATGGAGTCAAGCTCAACTCCCAGTCCTACTGCCAGTTTCTGGAAGACACCTTCTTCAAGCAGTGGTACAGGAAGAAGTCTGCATCCTTCAAGAAAAACATGGTTTTCATGCAGGACAATGCTCCATCACACGCGTCCAAGTACTCCACAGTGTGGCTGGCAAGAAAGGGTATAAAAGAAGAAAATCTAATGACATGGCCTCCTTGCTCACCTGATCTGAACCCCATTGAGAACCTGTGGTCCATCATCAAATGTGAGATTTACAAGGAGGGAAAACAGTACACCTCTCTGAATAGTGTCTGTGAGGCTGTGGTTGCTGCTGCACGCAATGTTGATGGTGAACAGATCAAAACACTGACAGAATCCATGGATGGCAGGCTTTTGAGTGTCCTTGCAAAGAAAGGTGGCTATATTGGTCACTGATTTGTTTTTGTTTTGTTTTTGAATGTCAGAAATGTATATTTGTGAATGTTGAGATGTTATATTGGTTTCACTGGTAAAAATAAATAATTGAAATGGGTATATATTTGTTTTTTGTTAAGTTGCCTAATAATTATGCACAGTAATAGTCACCTGCACACACAGATATCCCCCTAAAATAGCTATAACTAAAAGCAAACTAAAAACTACTTCCAAAACTATTCAGCTTTGATATTAATGAGTTTTTTGGGTTCATTGAGAACATGGTTGTTGTTCAATTATAAAATTAATCCTCAAAAATACAACTTGCCTAATAATTCTGCACTCCCTGTATAAAAGTCCCACAGTTTTCATTATCATTTGTATGCTGATGACAAATCTACCTCTCTGCACCAGACTTACTCTCTTCCTTGCTAACTGTGTCACTTACTGTCTTTCTCATATTTCATTTTGGATGCCCTCACAGTACCTTAAGCTAAATCTCTCTAAAGATGTGCTCCTTACTTTTATCCCTTATTCCAAAATCTCTATCCCTCATCTTCTATAACTGTTGAAAATAACATAATTACGCCAACCCCACACGCCCTATGTCTTGAGGTCATACTTGACTCAGATCTTCCTTTCACTCATCATATCCAGTCTTTGGCCAGTTCCTACCACTTCCACCTTAGAAACCATCTCCAAGATTTGCCACTTCCTCACACAAGACAACTAAGATTTCAATTCACTCTTATAATTTTCTGCATTGACTATTGCAACTCCATCCTCTCTGGTCTCCCTAGCAGCCGTCTATGTCCTTTAAATCCATCTGCCAGGCTGATCTTCCTTACACATTGCTGCTCGTCTGCTGGACCTCTCTACCAATCCCTTAACTGGATTCCTCTAGCCTCCAGAATAAAACACAAAATCCTGACTCTGATGTTCAATTCCCTCAATAAAGCTGCTACCTCCTATATCTCAGACTACATCTCCAGATACTCTCCCTCCCGTCCTCTTAGCTTTGCTCACAACCTTCTTTTCTCCTCCTCAAATTCCCATCTACAGGACTTCTCTGTAATGGCCCCTGTCTTGTGGAACTCTGCCTCTCTCCACAAGGCTCTCTTCTGGTTTTCATAGTTTCAAGCAGTCCTTAAAGACTCTTCTTTTCAGGGATACATACAATACATGCTAACCTTTATTACCTCAGTTCCTCTTCTCCTCCTTTGTCATCCCCTTGAACCCCCTTAGCCTGTAAGCCTATGAGCCCAGCTGTTTCGTAGATCACATTCATGAGAGGTGATTTACAACAATGCAACTCTTGGCAGGGCCCCCTATGCATTTGTCTCCTGCCCATGTTTATAAAACTGTGGAATCTGTTGACGCTCTACAAATAACTGGTAGTAATAATAATAATACTTTATGTGTTAAACTTTACTATTGTCTTCAATGTGCATAGTGCAATAATTTAACCCCCGTATTGTCAGCAAAGCATATAGTGCCATGATTTAACTTCCATATTGCTAGCAATGCTCAGAGAACAGTGATGGAACCATATTATTGCTAGTTGCCTACATAGTGCTGTAATTTATCCTTCTTATTACCAGTAACACACATATGAGTAGTGCAGGCATTTAATCCTCATGTTGCCTATAACAATACAGTGATTTAACATCTTCATGGTCAAAAGTACAGATTTTTTTTTTTTAATTCCCTAATATACTTCTGTTCTGCTTCTATTTGCCAGGCAAATGGACGTATGCACTGTTTGGTAATTTCATGTGTTGCATTATCCAGAAAATAGACTAAAAATAAATGCTTAGATCTCAAAGGACAAAAATGGGAGTTTCTCAGGAGAAATCCAATAGATCCAATGAGGTTGTGTATATTCAACCTGCAGTCACATTTATAACATCTATCCACTAGAAATCACTCTCTTTGTTAGGGGGCTATCTGATGTTAGTGCAGCATGCTCGTATGTTAATCGTAAACCACTTTATTCTAGAGTTTGTGATCAGGGCCTTGGAAAGCGAGAGTTGCACCACACCAATATTGCAGCCTTCTCAGTCGTCTCCATTTGACCACTTTATACCAGCCTAGGAATAAAGGCCTTTAGTAACACATCATCTATGATGTTACATTCACGTACATTTTGTACCCTCATGTAACACATCTACATTTGTTTTGCTATACCATAAAATCCTTGAGGACAAATGGAGACTTGTTGAATTTATTACTACCAGCAAATCTTTGAGCCTTGCTCCTTTGTTGAATTCTCTCTTTTTGTGGTCTTTGATGAGACGTTTGTTGAAAGAAAAATAGATCTGGTATCATTCAACACCTCTAACATAGATTAGTTATTCTTAAATTTCGTCATCTGTGACAATACGTAATACTTCAGCTAACATCAGATATTGTTTTAGGCTGGTTACAAGAAGACACTTCTATGCATTATATTGTTTTGCACTCAGTATGTATTACCTGATTGCATACAACTAAATGACACTGCTTCTCAATTTATAGACCAGATGCACCCAAGTGCTAGATTAAAATCTACCAGTAGATCTCTGTTTGATAACCAGTATATCCAGACTATTGCTTGATTTTCCTGTTTCCTCTCAACCAATACCGATGACTCAAGACTACAATTATGGCCTCAAGTATAAAAAGGTGCTTTGTAAGTTAATTAGAACAAGCACGTTACAATGCTCAGTTTGTTTTATGTACAGCACAATTGCATTGTTTTTTTCTTTCTTCTTTTGATGCACATAACACTTGAGTTTAAATATTATAATATGGTCTAATGCATATCCTGATCAGCTTATCATGCAGATGCATATATGAACTATTAGTGTCTTTAATGTATCAGTCATATGGATGTTGGTGCTGCTTATTATATATCAACTGGGTATTAAAACAATTGTTATTTTTCTTTTGCTTTGATTTTATATGATATGTCTATATTAAAATTTAGCATGGAAAGTTTACTCCACCTGAAAATTCAAAAGATACCTGGTCATAGCAGACATCTTTATGAAACAAGTAATTTATATGATCTCTTATATAAAAACTATGGAGGAGTTTATTTATTGGTCTAAAGGTCAGTCCGCCTGATATCGTTAAATCTGGGAACCATGCATTGCTTTGCACCCCAGGGTTCGGCACTAGGTTGCACTTTTTGCTCATGTGACTTAATGAGATTTCCTGGATATGGTGCAGGGCTGTTGGTGGTTGGAGGGAAGGATCCTTTATCATTTATCTTTCCCTTGTTTACTTCCTCCTTTGTATATTTTTCTTCTTTCTGCTTGCAACTTCTATTCTTTTTTTGTGTCAATAAAGTGCTGTTAAACCAGTTTTTGTAGGGTTCATATTGGTTATTGCTCTCTTAATTGTATACTCTTACTTCATTATGTGTTATTATTGCGTCATTTCTGTTATATTATTTCTGGGTTCATTGACTACACAACACTGTTTATAGTTCATTATTTGATGTGGTTTTCCTGCTTGTATATGTTCATCTGTGATCACAACACCACGGTTTTCCATCCTGCCTTAGCTGTCGAGAGGCGCTTCATGGTGAAGACTTAATTGCAATTATCACTTTTGCAGATTTGGACTATTTCCTCTCATAATTTTAAAAAGATGATTACATTATGTGAACATATATTCAAAATATTTAGTATCCTGCTGTTGTTCAGCTTTGTTACATTTTAAAACCTAAATATTTTTTTTTTTATAAATAACATGGAAATCTAAGCTATATAGTTCTGCTAAATGAGCGGGAAAAAAAGAGGAACTTGAAGAGAGTGGAACTGAGTGGCATCAGATACAATAATATAAATAAAAGTAAGAGACAGAGAAAACACGATCTAGAGAGAGGCTGCAGCTTTTTATCTGCATAAATATCAGGGGCGAGATTACAAATATGGCGTAAGTTTCAGCGCAACTGCTGAAACGCATGACGCCCGTAAGTTCACCTCGCACATCGGGTGAATCACATATATGGCGCCGGCAGATCATATACTGCTGTAAGTCGGATAAACCGCAGAGGTACAAAAATGTGCGGAAAACATAATTTATGTAAGAGCTTACCTGATAAATTCATTTCTTTTATATTGGCAAGAGTCCATGAGCTAGTGACATATGGGATATACAATCCTACCAGGAGGGGCAAAGTTTCCGAATTAGCCAAGTAGTGGGGTGATAGAAATAGGAGTAGAAAGCATCAAAAAGGAACTGGAAATATAATTGTGCTTTATACAAAAAATCATAACCACGATAAAAAGGGTGGGCCTCATGGACTCTTGCCAATATGAAAGAAATTAATTTATCAGGTAAGTTACATAAATTATGTTTTCTTTCATGTAATTGGCAAGAGTCCCTGAACTAGTGACGTATGGGATAGCAATACTCAAGATGTGGAATTCCACAGAAGAGTCACTAGAGAGGGAGGGATAAAAATAAAAACAGCCATCTTCCGCTGAAAAAATTAAATCCACCCCAAAAGAATAAGTTTTTCTCATAAATGCAATGAAAAAACTTAAAACATAAGAAGAGGAATCAAACTGAAACAGCTGCCTGAAGAACTTTTCTACCAAAAACTGCTTCCGAAGAGGCAAATAAATCAAAACGGTAGAATTTAATAAATGTATGCAAAGAAGATCAAGTTGCTGCTTTGCAAATCTGATCAACTGAAGCTTCATTCTTAAAAGCCCACAAAGTGGAGACTGATCTAGTAGAATGGAGCTGTGATTCTCTGAGGCGGGGCCTGACCCGACTCCAAATAAGCCTGATGACTCAAAAGCTTTAACCAAGATGCCAAGGAAATGGCAGAAGTTTTATGACCTTTCCTAGAACCAGAAAAGACAACAAGTAGACTAGAAGTCTTCCTGAAATCTTTAGTAGCTTCAACATAATATTTCAAAGCTCTTACAACATCCAAAGAATGTAAGGATCTCTCCAAAGAATTCTTAGGATTAGGACACAAAGAGGGAACAACAATTTCCCCATTAATTTTGTTAGAATTCACAACCTTAGGTAGGAATTTAAATGAAGTCTGCAAAACTGCCTTATCCTGATGAAAAATCAGAAAAGGAGACTTACAAAAAAGAGCAGATAATTCGGAAACTCTTCTAGCAGAAAAGATAGCCAAAAGGAACAACACTTTCCAAGAAAGTAGTTTAATATCTAATAAATGCATAGGCTCAAAAGGAGGAGCCTGTAAAGCCTTCAAAACCAAATTAAGACTCTAAGGAGGAGAGATTGATTTAATGACAGGCTTGATATGGACCAAAGCCCGTACAAAACAGTGAATATCAGGAAGATTAGCAATCTTTCTTTAAAACAAAACAGAAAGAGCAGAGATTTGTCCCTTCAAGGAACTTGCAGACAAGCCTTTATCCAAACCATCCTGAAGAAACTGTAAAATTCTAGGAATTCTAAAAGAATGCCAGAAGAATTTATGAGAAGAACACCATGAAATATAAGTCTTCCAGACTCAATAATAAATATTCCTAGAGACAGATTTACGAGCCTGTAACATAGCATCAATCACTGAGTCAGAGAAACCTCTATGACTAAGCGTTCAATTTCCATATCTTCAAATTTAATGATTTGAGATCCTGATGCAAAAAAGGCCCTTGAGACAGAAGGTCTGGTCTTAAAGGAAGTGGCCAAGGTTGGCAACTGGACATCCGGACAAGATCCGCATACCAGAACCTGTGAAGCCATGCTGGAGCTACCAGAAAAACAAACGATCGTTCCATGAATCACTCCTGGAAGAAGAACTAGAGGCGGGAAGATATAAGCAGGTTGGTAAAACCAAGGAACTGCTAACGCATCCACCAAATCCACCTGAGAATCCCTGGACCTGGATAGGCACCTGGGAAGTCTCTTGTTTAGATGAAAAAACATCTGGATGGAGCGACCACTCTCCCGGATGTATTGTACGTCTGAGATAATCCACTTCCCAATTGTCTACACCTGGGATATGTACCACAGGAATTAGACAAAAGCTGGATTCCACCCACGAAAGTATCCACGGTAATTCTTTCATAGCTAGGGGACTGTGAATCCCACCCTGAAGATTGACATATTCCACAGTTGTGATATTGTCTGTCTGAAACCAAATGAACAGTTCTCTCTTCAACAGAGGCCAAACCTGAAGAGAGCCCTAAAAATAGCACAGAGTTCTAAAATATTGATTGGTAATCTCGCCTCTTGAGATTTCCAAATCCCCAACCTGAAGACTTGCATCTGTTGTGATTACAGTCCAGGTTGGACGAACAAAAGAGGCCCCTTGAACTATACAACGGTGATCTAACCACCAAGACAGGATATTAATTATGATATCTTTATATAATCCCTGCACCATTGAATCAGCATACAAAGCTGGAGAGGTCTCATATGAAGACGAGCAAAGGAGATCACATCCGATGCTGCAGTCATGAGACCTAAAACTTCCAAGCACATAGCTACTGAAGTGAAAAATTGAGACTGAAGGTTCTGACAAGCTGAAACCAATTTAATTTGTCTTTTGTCTTTTAGAGACAGAGTCATAGACACTGAATCTATCTGGAAACCTAAAAAGGTGACCCTTGTTTGAGGAATCAAGAAACTTTTTGGTAAATTGATCCTCTAACCATGTTTTTGAAGAAACAACACTAGTTGATTTGTGTGAGATTCAAAATTTTCAGATCCAGAACTGGCCTGAATGAATTCTTTCTTTGGGACAATGAATAGATTTGAATAAAACTCCAAACCCTGTTCCTGAACGGAACTGGTATGATTACCCCTGAAAGCTCTAGATCTGAAACACACTTCAGAAAAACCTGAACCTTCACTGGATTTGCTGGGACGTGTGAGAGAAAGAATCTTCTCACAGGAGGTCTTACTCTGAATCCAATTCGATACCCTTGAGAGACAAAACTCTGAATCCATTGATTTTTGACAAAATCTGCCCAAATGTTTTAGAAAAAAAGTTTAATCTGCCCCCACCAACTGAGCTGGAATGAGGCCTGCACCTTTATGCAGACTTGGGGACTGGCTTAGGTTTCTTAAACGGCTTGGACCAAATAAATTGTTACCTTGGAAAGAAAGCGTTAGTAATCTAGACTTAAATACCATGTTAGTATTCCAATATCTGAGCCACAAAGCCCTAACATCAATTTTGATTTAGCAAACAATGCTAGACAATCAGGATCTGTTTCCTGTTGCGCTAATCTTTCCAACCAAAAAGTTGATGCAGCTGTAACATCAACCATAGAAATGGCAGACCTGAGAAGATAGCCATAATATAAATAAGCTTTCCTTAGATAAGATTCAAGTTTTCTATCTAAAGGATCCTTAAAAGAAGTACTATCTTCCATAGGGATAGTAGTACGTTGGGTAAGAGTAGAAATAGCCCCATCAACTTTGGGGATTTTTTTCCAAAACTCCAATCTAACTGTTGGCAAAGTATACAACTTTTTAAACCTAGAAGAAGGAAAAAGAAGTACCAGGCCTATTCCATTTCTTTTGAAATCATATCAGAAATAACATCAGGAACTGGAAAAACCTCTGGAGTAACCAACGGAGGTTTATAAAAAGAATTTAAATGTTTACTAGTTTAAGTATCAAGAGGACTAGTTTCCTCAATATCCAAAGTAATCAACACCTCTTTAACAAGGAACGAATATACTCCATCTTAAAGATGTAGAATTGTCAGTGTCAATATCTGAGGTAGGATCTTCTGAATCAGATAGATCCTCATCAGAGGAGGATAGTACAGTATGTTGTCAGTCATTTGAAATTTCATCAACTTTATGAGAAGTTTTAAAAGACCTTTTACGTTTATTAGAAAGCAAAATAGCAGACAAAGCCTTCTAAATTGCAATACAATCTTTTATATTCACAGGGATATCATGTACATTAGATGTTGAAGAAACAACAGGCATTGTACTAGTACTGATGGATACACTCTCTGCATGTAAAAGCTTATCATGACAACTGTTGCATACCACAGCTGGAGATATAATCTCCACTAATTTACCACAGATACACTTATCTTTGGTTGAACTGTTATCAGGCAGCAGGGTTCCAACAGTGGTTTCTGAGACAGAATCAGATTGAGACATCTTGTAAATGTAAGAGAAAAAACAACATATAAAGCAAAATGATCAGTTTCCTTATATGGCAGTTTCAGGAATGGGAAACAAATGCAAACAGCATAGCCCTCTGAGCATAGAAAAAAAGCAAGAGGCATAAAGGAAGTGGGGTTAAAATAATTAAATTATTTGGCGCCAAGTATGACGCACAACGCAAAATGATTTTTTTTTGGAGCTAACAACATCTGGAAATGAAGCAACTCGCATCATGGCAGACTCAAAACCTTGTGCAAGGAAACCTGGTGTCAACTAAGACGCCGGAAATGACGAATTTGCGACACCAAACGTGCCAAAAGAATTCTCGCGCCAAGAATGACGCAATAAATATCAGCATTTTGCGACCTGGCGAGCCTAATTTTGCCCGCGAAAATTAAATGAAAAGTAGACTATACCCCAGGTAAGAAAAAATAACTTCCTAAAAATGTTTTTCCCAATTTTGAAACTGATAGTCTGCAAAAGGAAATATACATAAACCTGACTCATGGCAAATATAAGTACAATACATATATTTAGAACTTTATAATAAAACATAAAGTGCCAAACCATAGCTGAGAGTGTCTTAAGTAATGAAAACATACTTACTGAAAGACACCTATCCACATATAGCAGATAGCCAAACCAGTACTGAAACAGTAACAGTAGAGGTAATGGAATATGAGAGTATATCGTTGATCTGGAAAGGGAGGTAGGAGATGAATCTCTACGACCGATAACAGAGAACCTTTGAAAAGATTTCCCGAGAGGAAAACCATAAAATCAATAGGCAATACTCTTCACATCACTCTGACATTCTCTGTACTCTGAGAGGAATCAGGCTTCAAAATGCTGAGAAGCGCATATCACAGAAGAAAATCAAGCGCAAACTTACTTCACCACCTCCATAGGGAGGCAAAGTTTGTAAAACTGAATTGTGGGTGTGGTGAGGGGTGTATTTATAGGCATTTTGAGGTTAGGGAAACTTTGCCCCTCCTGGTAGGATTGTATATCCCATACGTCACTAGCTCATGGACTCTTGCCAATTACATGAAAGAAATAGACATTTCTGGAGTCGCCAGTGACTTGTGGCCGCATATGATCTGCCGGCGCCTAAGTAAAAAACAAAAAAATATTAAATCGCCTGTAAAAATCTAACCCGCCTCCCAAAAAAACCCTATATCCGCCATCCCCCCCACATTGCAACTACTAATAAAATGTATTAACCTCTAAACCTCCATTCCCCCACCAAAGCAATCTACCTATTTAAACTATTAAACCCTAATCCGCCATCCCCCCACATTGCAAACTACCTAATAAATGTATTAAACCTAATCCGCCACCCCCCCACAACACAAAGTACGTATCCACACTATTAACCCCTAAACCGCCATCTTCCTACAAAGCAAACTACCTATTAAAACTATTAACCCCTAATCGGCCAACCTCCCACAATGCAATCTACCTAACTAACCCATTAACCCATAAACTGCCAGCCCCCCACAATGCAAAGTATTAATCTAATCACTAAGCCCCCTAACGTAACACCCCCTAAATTAACCCCAATTAACTAAACTTACATAAAATAATAAAGGCTACCTTAAAACATTTTATTAAAAATGAACAAAATAAAAAAATCCTAACTTAACATTAAAATAAAAAATCCTAACATAACATTTAAAAAAACCCCAAAACCTAAAAGATTAAATTAAAAAATATTATGATTTGAATAGGCAATAGGATTTCAGTAGCTCTCATCCTATTGGCTGATTTGAAAATTTCAGGCAATAGGAATGCAAAGGTACCCCAATATAAAAGGGGTACCTTGCATTCAATCTTCAGTGTGCGGCAAACGATCACATGAAGAGGACCTCCACGTCGTCGAAAAGTGCTACGCACCTCAGAAGACCGCTCCGAACCTCCGGGAAGAAGATAGAAGATGGTCCCGGGATGGATGCAGATGGATCCGCCTGGATGAAGACTTTTCTCCGCCTGGAAGAAGATGGATGTCCGGACTTCAGGAACGGCGAGTACATTTTTTGGGGTTAGTGTTATTTTTTTAATGGGCAGCAAAAGAGCTCATTGCCCTTTTAAGGGCAATGCCCATACAAATGCCACTTTAGGGGCAATGGGTAGATTAGATTTTTAGAGTAAGGCCTTTATATTTTGGGGGGGTTGGGTGGGTAGGGGGTTTTCCTGTTAGGGGTTAATTTGTAGTTGTTTTTATGTAAAAGTGCTGATTTCTTCAGGGCAATGCCCTACAAAAGGCCCTTTTAAGGGCTATTGGTAGTTTATTCTTAGATTAGGGGTTGTTTTTATTTTGGGGTGGCTTTTTTGTTTTTACAGGGGTATTAGATTAGGTTTATTTTTTTATTTTGCATAATTTCATTTATTTTTTTCTGTAATTTTAGATTACTTTATTTTTTGTAATATTAGATTTTGTATTTTAATTTAATCTTAGGGTTTTTTTAAATGTAAAATTAGGATTTTTTATTTTAATTTTAAATTAGGATTGTTTTATTTTGGTAATTTTTTTTTTTTTTTTAAGATAGCCTTTTTTTGTAATTGGGGTTAACTTAGGGGGTGTTAGGTTAGGGGGCTTAGTGATTAGATTCATACTTTGCATTGTGGGGGAAGACGGTTTAGGGGTTAATAGGTTAATTAAGTAGATTGCATTGTGGGCGGTGGCCGTTTAGGTGTTAGATAGATTGCGTTGTGGGGGATGGCGGTTTAGGGGTTAATAGTTTTAATAGGTAGTTTGCGATGTGGGGGGTTGGCGGATTAGGGGTTAATAGTGTATTTAGCTACTTTTGCGTTTTGGGTGGGTGGCAGATTAGGGGCTAATAACTTATTAGGTACTTTACGGATGTGGGGGTTGGCGAATTAGGGGTTATAACATTTTATTTAATTATTGCGGTGGGGGGATGGCAGTTGACAGGTAGATATTGCGCATGCATTTGGTGCTTGTTAAAACTTCCAGGGAGGTACAGTGCTCATATACTCAGCGGAAGGCTTGCTGCACCTGCCTATGTGTGGCAAGGTGAAAATGGAGTAAAATGTCTCCAATTTCACCACGTAAGTCCTAGCTCTGAATATGTAATACCGACTTGCGACTCTGGTTCTACGTTAGTTTATGGGAGTAAAAACAGCCGACGGGTAAAATATACGTGCTGCATTTGTATGCGGCGCTGTATATGTGATTACTACATCCGTCTAAAAATAGCTGAGCCACAGATGTGGAAAAATTTTGGAACCAAAACAACATTTTATTACTGCAGGAGACGCACTAGAACAATTAGTGACGAGTAATCTGGAGGGGAAGTAAAATGAATGGGGTGAAATACAACTTCTAAATACAGATTCCTTTATTGGAACATTTGCTTTAATAGAAACATGTTAAATTAGACACAAAGTCCCAGACATTAGCTTCCCTTCTCCATATGACTTCATTCTTGTTCAATCCTCACGTATACCGCCACCATTACTTCAACACAAGCTTTTTCTTCATGACTCCTATATACCTCCCCAAACCCCCAAATTAGCCAATCCGCTCTCCTCCACTTCAACATGGCCTCTCATATCCCTTTCACAGCAATATTACCTCTTATTTCAAATGCCTGAAGGGTAACGACCAATAGAATGACCACACTGAGATTAGCATTTTGTGAGGCTTAAAGCTCTTTAGCATGTCTCTCCGCATGCAAAGCTCCAGCCTCCCACACTGCTTTGGGGCTCCATCCAATGACCCACCCACAAGTAAATTCCTGATCTGCCTAACTGCTCTGTGACTTTGTACTATGCCCCAGTCATTTACAATACCTTAACCTGCAGCACTGCCACAGAGCCCTGTCTGATTTAAAGGAACACTTTCTACTCAAGTATTTCCATGTTAAAATGAACCTCCCTCATCTCCTCTTGTTTTTGTCCGTACTAGGTTGTCCTCTTCTTGGTCTGATATTTTCTTTTTAAGCCAGTCTGCTAGGTACATTCAAAGGGCCATGACAAGGCTCTGCCTCAACTGCACTATTTGAATGCCTCTTAGACATGAATCATTTATTTTATCCCCTTCTAACATTCATATGCTAACAACATATATAGAAGTGATTTAAAGGGAGAGTCTACTATAGAATTGCTATTGTTTTAAAAGATAGATAATCCCTTTATTACCCATTCCCCAGTTTTGCATAACCTACAGTTATATTAATATACTTTTTACCTCTGCGATTACCTTGTATTTAAGCATGTTCTGACAGCCCCCTGATCACATGACTTTATTTATTATCTATTGACTTTCATTTAGTACTGTGTTGTGCTTAATCTTAAATAACTCCTCGGGCGTTAACACAATTTTATTAATATGGCCCACATGAACTAGCAGTCTCCTGTTGTGAAAATCAAATAAAAAAGCATGCAATAAGAGGCCATCTGTAGTGGCTTAGAAACAGGCAGACATTTAGAGGTTTAAATGTTATAAAGTATATTAATATAACAATGTTGGTTGTGCAAAGCTGGGGAATGGGTAGTAAAGGTATAATCTATCATATAAACAATAACAATTTTAGTGTAGACTGTCCCTTTAACCTCTAATTGCCAGTAACACACAGCAGGGATTAAGCCCACTTGTGACAGTAACACACAGAGTAGTGGTTTTGCTCTTTGTGCTAATAACATACTGAGTAGTGATTTAGCCCTTTGTGCCAGTACCACACAGAACAGTGGTTTATTCCTTTTGACCAGTAACAGTCATTTAATCAAATTGTGCCAGTAACAGAGCAATGGAACAACTCCTCTTTATTGGTAACAACCAGAACACTGATTTAACCCCTCTGTGCCAGTAATGCACACAGCAGTGGTTTCCAGTAGGTATTTGTACTTGCCTGTACTTTGTAGCTGTCCTTATTGCTCCAACCATTGTGAATGAATGAGTTATGAACGTCCCATCCTTGAGACATATAGTGAGGACATTTCCAAGATGGCTACTGTCATAAAGACGTGACACTATAAATGCAAAGTAAGGTAAAAAGTATCTCTTTTCTATGCAGATAATGTGTTGGAAAGTTGTTATCAAAAGGATACACTGTCCTTTTCATTTTCTGCTATGTGTTAATAAATCATCTTCCACAGACAATAGCCCTTGAACAAGCTCTATAGCAAGTCCACTAATTAAAATCCAATTCTCTTACTGTAACCTATCCTTAATCACTGTGGCAGAACCTCTTCCATTCTATCAAGCATACAGAGTCATTGCTCCATAGTAAATTGTATGATCCAAAATGATCTCACTTGTGTCCTGCTTTAAATGAAGAGCAATAATGAACGCACAGGCAAATAGATATTAACTTTTAAACACTTTTAATTAAATTCATTTTAGAATTTGAAGAAAAACATTTTTTTCCCAGAATTTGAATAAAAAACAAACAAAAAACAAACAAACCCCAAAACATTTGATATGTCAGCACTAAGGATGGGCATTTCAAGCATTGGTTTTGATTTATAATTATTATAATACAATTAACGCACCAATAGAGAATTTTTAAGAGTGCAGTTTAATACCCTCATTAGAAAGAACATGATTTGTAATCTACAGATATAACAGTGCTATGTACAGCATCCACAGACTTCACTATAATTGACCATCAATAAATGGATTATTCAAGTTGAAAAAAAATGTTTCCCAATCAAGAAAAAGGCATATCGGGGGGGGGAATGGCCAACCAAAAGGACAGATGCCGACAACCCTGTGCCAAGGATATTGTAATAACATAATTCACAGGAATAGGATATACCAAAATCTGATGTAATAAAACAGTCTACTTACTACACACAATGTGTATTAATTAGTCTTGTCTTCTCGTTACATTTCACATTACTGGAGGTAGGGAAAGCTTGGTGGGACTGAATGGAAACAATGATCTCTTCTAATGTGGATCATCCAAATAAAACAAATGAGTCACAGACGCATTCACTGGTATTACTAAGGTACAGATATTACTAAGTGCTAAATTGTAAATAAATACAGTAGCTGAGATGGAACATTAATCTTTGTTCAACCTTACTTTAACCTTTTTGGCTGACATAAGGGCGTTCTTGGATAGCCTTAAAAAAGGAACCACGTTTAGTGCAAATGATGTACTGTTTATCTTATCCATTGTTACTCCATTGTGTTGTTTGTTAAACGGATAGAAAAGTCGAAATGTGTATAGGTGCATTTAAATTTGAAATAGAAGCATTTTTGTAACATATTCCATTAGCAAAAATGCTTCTAGTAAAAGTTATTATGGTTATTCAGTGGTATACGCACATATCCTGTGAGGGCCTGTGCAAAAGTATTCAAGCTCAGAGAGTAGAAGATGATGTTATTGCTTCTGTGAAGATGTGATTTGTGTCATACAAGCTATGACACGCGGAGAAGGTGTGGTGTTTGATTACTGGTGCATGGGCCCTCACAGGATATGTGCATATGCCGCAAAAAAAAACAAAACAAAACCTGTAATAACTTTTACAAGAAGCAGTTTTGCTTGTATTTCACATTGAAATGCACCCATTCACATTTCATTTTCAACCTTTCTATCCCTCTAAGATTCCAGTCATTTACAATTTTTTCTCTCAGTTGAGTACTACTCTGCTTACTACGGCTTTTCTAAATGCTAACTTTAGATATGCTGCATACAATATTTCTGAACAACTCGGCTTGTTTATAAATTTCACAAAATTCACGTCTGCTTAAGTGTAGTGCGCTATTTCGGTTTAATAAGGACAAACGTAGCACAAATTGAAAATCTCTTTACATTAATAAATTGTCTAACACCAAGTACTACAACAAAGTGCTACACAGTGCACAGCAACCCTCTCTTGTAGCCAGAAGGTTAATAGAACAAAGCAAATCCAAACACATTACCACATGAACTCATTAAGGGGAAAACATATCATTTTTATAGTTGCCCATTGTGTTTCAACAATCCAAGTAATTCACTTTAGTGTCCGTTTTCCATGACTGTCACTATTTCAAGAATGGTAACTGTTATTTTAAGGAAAACGTAATCTGAGATGCTACTTCCAGTGAATGATCAATCACTCTTTATTGGCTGTGGAACATGAACAATTTCCTGCTACAAAACAATCATTAAAACAACTACAATGCTATCTCCAATATGCAAATGATACAATTATGTCTCTAATTTGCAGTCACACTGCAAGGCATGAGAGTAGGACAATCTGCCTTGCCCTGGAAGGGTATTTTTGACAGCCGAGAATTTAAACAGTAGCATGTTTACTTATTGTGCAGACATCTGTAGATTTAGCCTGAGGAGCAGTATTTTGTGTAATGATTTCCAGTTTGTGACTGGAAGCAGGTGAGAGATAACCTGAGAATCAATCTACAGGCGTTCACATAAACAAAGTTCACAGAGAAGAAAAAAATAACCAGACAAAATAAGGTTACTCTGTATAATCAAAAAAGTCACTATTTACATAAAATAACTGATTCTTGTAGCTCTTAAAGGGATGCAAAAAAATCACTGAGTGCAACAAAGTCCCCAAAACAAAATGAAACAAACAAAATATACAAATAAATGTCCAAAGGTGCGAGTAGCTGCATTTAAAGAAATCTCCACTTCAGATGCACAAATGGAACCACGTAATAATCACATTAAAATGTTTACTATAGGAGGTAAATAACCCAGGAAGAAACAAACAAACAAGGGCATACGCTGGAAAACAGTGAATTGAATGACAACAATAATAAAGGCATTTAACATGAAAATTAAAACACAACAGCCTCTACCAGAACGGTTCCATTCATCGAACAACTATGTATCTCAAATAAAACATTTAAAAGACGTCTGTACAGTTATGTGCTTGATGCATGCAAAATAAAGACAACGACAGCAAATGATCAGGAATGTAGTAGTCATAGACACTTGCAATATGCTTAATGTGCACGAGGCACAAACAGAAGTGGGAATAAATGTGCTGCAAAAATGTACTCAAAAATAGTAAGCGGCCGAAAATAATGCTTACGTGACGTTATAAACTGATGTATTGTTTGCAAAAGTAGAAAATACAATCGGTGCCAAAACAATGCTATGATGATTAGCAGTTTTCTATCTTTGTAAGACCTGTGACCTTTTTAGTCTGGTAAAATTATCAAAACAAATAATGAGAAAAAAACAAGATTTTTGTTGAGCAGATAAGGGAAAAACAACATAATTATAGTGCCTTGCTTGGCTGAATTATGCAGATAACAGTGCTGCCATATATGTAGTGGCAGAAAACAGTGCCACAATCCTGTTAAGACATCCTGCCAAGCATTGCTCAGCGTGTGATTGACATAGTGTCCCATCTCCTTTGGTGTTGTTGCATCAGTAAGCTGTAGGGACAGTTCCCATCCCACCTTCAATGTTACTTCAAAAGTTGCATTAAGTCATAGTGTCTAGTGGATGGCTTACTTATAACCTGCCCAAGGGGTCCCGCCCCATCTAGACAAACTAAATGATTGCACACCTCGTCCTTAATAAAAGTTCTATTCATAGGTGCAATTTTTTTTTCTTTTAAAAATTCTCTTCAATAAAGTTCAACATAAAAAGTGCTTCAATTGGAAGATTTGCTGACAGCACTGGCAGAGCGACGGAGTTTCCCAGAGACCTTGCTGCGCGAGGCACGGGTTAGTGTTGGAGATGTTGGATCCGCAGTCTCTGGTGCTGTGGTTCCACTCAGATCTGCACTGGTACTAGCAGGGAGACCTGGAGAGAAAAGGGATGATATTTTTTGTCAGATAATATTGTACAATAAATGTATAGTTTGCATGCTTTATGTACCTTAAAATTATACAAAATAAAAATAATGGCTTCCAAATTTGTTTAAAAGCAAGAGCGCTAGAGGAATCTTAATTGCAAACGCAGACTGTGCCATTATTTCGGTTGAAATAGTTTAATTTATAAAAACATAAAATGCTTTGAAATTATAGCTACATAATAGGTTGCATGCAAATTACATCAGTGTAAACTTGCAGGCATTTAAAAGAAAATTAACATCCAGGTTCATGGAAAATGCGTTCAATAACTTACATTAATAGTAAATAAGCAAGTCTAGAGCACTGTATATCAGTCTAAGCAGTGCACGGATATTGACTGTAAAGGAATTGCAGCAATGAACACGGTATACAAATTTGTTTAGAAATGCTAAAAAATAATCAGCAGTAGGGTGCAGTGAGTGGTACAGCCAATGAGAAAGTCACCCACCCACCCACACTAATGCTCACAATGCAGATGCACTTCGGCTAAAGAGAAGGACCTGTTGTGTCTGCAGCTTAGCAGAGGAGGAGGACCGGACTGGCAGCTATGAGCGGGAACCATTCCTGTGTGGCTCACAGTCCATGCTACAGATAGAGCAGGCAATTTTAAACATTTTTCCAATTTACTTCCATTAACAAAATGTGCAGAGTCTTGTTATATTTACACCTTTTGAGTCACAAGCTCCTACTGAGCATGTGCAAGAATTCACAGAATATACGTATATACATTTGTGATTGGCTGATGGCTGTCACATGATACAGGGGGAGTGGAAATAGATTTTTTTTCTGACAAATTTCAAAGTTATTTCTACTACTCATTTGAAGTTCAAACAAAGTGCTATTGCATTGTCTTGTTATCATGCATTTGTTCATTATGCAAATCTACTGTATTTACTGGTCCTTTAACATTTAGCAACCCCGCCCCCTGCCAGCGCACAGCCAGTCATGTGCAAGCAGGAGCTGTCAATCTCCCCGGTCAGATGAAACCAGGGGATTGAAATTCTCCATCTAACAGGGTAGGGAAGCAGCTGTTTGATAAATGCTGACTACAGGTTCTCTTGTACGAACCTGCAGTCAAAGGGAGGAGAAGGGCTTGATAAATTGAGCCCTAAGTGACTTTAAAGGGTCAGCAAACACTTTGAGATTGTGATATATCATGTTTGACTACTAATAGTAAAATAAAGCTGTTCAATATATCTATTCTTCGTTGAGTATATTAATTATCTCCCCCCCCCTTTTTGTCCTTTAATTTAAGTCTGAAAATCGTGGGTGTACTAGTTTTGAGAACTGGAAGTGCACACTACAGACTTCACAAGCCAAACCCTGCTACATATATGTCCCTAATTAGCCTCCGCAGAGGTGATAAAATAACAAAATGTAAAGTAAGAATAATAAATACACATGCTCCATGGAAAATAAATAATCTAAGTGCAGTTGATGTTAAAAAGGAAATACATAACAAAGGGACACTGAGAAAACTATCCTTGCAGTAGATACAAACACAAAGGGAAGAGCTACAATCTGAAAAAAAAAAAAAAAAAAAAGAATTCCAGCTCAATGTGGAGAACTTTAATGATATGGATGGATGTCATGGTCATAATCTGACAAGGTTCTAGAATCTTCATGATCAAAATATATTTGTAAAAGTAAAAATGGCCACAACTAACTCACTTTTTTAGAATGATGAAAATTTTGGAAAAAACTATTCAGCTGCTCTAATTAACAGGGAACAGGACAGATTACTCCCATGTCTACAAGAAGTTGTTAAAAGGACACTGAACCCAATTTTTTTCTTTTGTGATTCAGATAGAGCATGCAATTTTAAGCAACTTTCTAATTTACTCCTATTATCAATTTTTCTTCGTTCTCTTGTTATATTTATTTGAAAAAGAAGGCATCTAAGCTATTTTTTGGTTCAGACCCTGGACAGCACTTGTTTATTGGTCGGTTAAATTAATCCACCAATCAGCAAGAACAACCCAGGTTGTTCACCAAAAATGAGCCGGCATTTAAACTTACATTCTTGCTTTTCAAACAAAGATACCAAGAGAATGAAGAAAATTTGATAATAGGAGTAAATTAGAAAGTTTCTTAAAATTGCATGCTCTATCTGAATCACAAAAGAAAAAATTTGGGTTCAGTGTCCCTTTAAGGAATACAACTGTAAACTACACATTACACTTATTGATATATAGGCTTGTTGAATCTCTAAATAAAAGACAGTGAGTATAAGCCTCAAACATTTTGACAGGCGTCATTTACAGATCCGTGTCAGCAGTGCGGCTGGTTTGTTTACCACAATCTCCGAAAATCAAATAAAGCATAAATTATAAAACAAAACAGCAAGATGATAACGTTTTGTAAAGATAGTCAAATCCCCAATTGCCGCAGCGGCGCACTTGAGCTACAACACTGATATTTTAAACATTAAGTTACAACTCAATTATTCCCTGTAGGTGAAGATGACTGAAGGTCACAACTAAATAGCTCGTCTGAATGGGACCAGATGAGGTTGCAGCTATTAAACACAACAGAAGATGAATAAAATGAAAGCCTGCGTGTGTAACAAATCTTTCCCAGTACAATTATAAACGTGCACTGAGGAATTCAGAGATGTCTGTTGCAATCTAAGAGTGTTGTTGCTTTTGTTCTTCTCCCTGTGCTGTACGGTAAGAGGGAACGTCATTTCATCAGTCTCTCTAGCTGGATCGTCTTTGAATCAGGAGATATGACTGCCAGCAATTGCTGATGTGAAGTCTGCCTGATAACCCTTTCAACACGATTACTAGACACTGGGCCCTGCTTAAACTAATGAGGAGCATAAAAGGGACGCTCAATACTCTGTTGCATATTCTCAAACCCATGTCTGCAATGCATTGCATAGCACAGCATATGTATATGATACACACATCCTAGTTACACTTCTCACAATCAAGTAGTTTTTTTAAATTTTAAAGTGACAGCTACCTTTCCTTGTGTAAATAAATCTCAAATATGTAGTCATTTTCACTTAAAGGGACAGTCTACTGGAAAATGTTTGTTTAAAAAGATAGATCATCTTTATTACCCATTCCCCAGTTTTGCACAACCAACACTGTTATATGAAAACACTTTTTACCTCTGTGATTACCTTGTATCTAAGCCTCTGCAGACTCCACCTTTATTTCAGTGCTTTTGACAGATTTGCATCATGGGAGTGAGCACAATGATATCTTTATGGCACACATGAACTAGTGCTGTCTAGCTGTGAATAAACTGTCAAAATGCACTGAGATAAAAGGTGGCCTTACAGGGCTTAGAAATTAGCATATGAGCCTACCTAGGGTTAGCTTTCAACAAAGAACATCAAGAGTTAACTAGACTGTCCCCTTTAACGAACAGGATAAAAAAATAATAATATTTAGGGCTACAAAAACTGAAAACAGTTAAGATATTAGGAAATAATTTACATATATATTTTTTAAATGCTATTCATATTGAAATCTGCAGGCAATACGTGTGTGCATAGGGATGAGTTGTCACTGGTTTACAACACTAAGAGCTATTCTTCTTGACAAGCCTCCAAAAACCCAAATGTGGGAAAAAAACTAATATTTTAAATTTAAAATAAGCTCATTAAAGAAAATATCTTTTAAGCTCCTTTAATGGTAAAGGTAAAAGCCGACATGTTGGTGGTAAAGTACAAATACATTTAAATTTAGGTTCGGCCTTTCATAGGTGACGTTATATGAGCAACAAGCCATGTCTTGCGTGAGTTACGCTGGTCCTTAAGGTCATTACGTAAAACAACTTGTTGGCCAGTATACCTAGAGGGTTAGGCCTGCACTTCCCTTATGAAGTCCACCAAAGGCTGAAATGTACATCTTGGGTTGCTATGTTTCTCATGCAGAAGTGGGCAATCCTTGAAGTTTGGGCTGTAATTTATTTAGATAGGATCAGACTGATATATTACAGAAAATTTCTCCTTATTAAAAGGAACATTTTGGGCTAAAAGCGACTGCTCCTCGTGCGATCCACAAAAAAAACTATTTGAGCTCCATTAATGAAGCTGTACTCAGGCTTTCAACACTAAGCGTGTTCTCAAGACCGTCGCTACTTAATCTCTCTGCCACCGCAATTGCTTGTGCAATGGTTAATGTGGGCAGATGATGATAAATGGGCATCGAAGTCCTTGTTGCCTGGATGAGTACTCGTCCCTTGTATTATACACCTCATGTATACTCTCATGTAAATCTTTGAAAAACAAAGATAAGCAGTTTCTGTGAATGTATATAGTAAAGAGACATGGAATAGTTTGCATTAGAATGCAATTTCAAAGCAGCTACAGGGCTGGGATTAAAGGGACAGTTTACACAAAAACTTTCTCTCCTTTAATTTGTTCCTGATGATACATTTTACCTGCTGGGGTAAAAAATTTTTTCTTCAAATAGCTCCTCTTAGCCTTTATATTGGTATGTGAAATAGCTGATTTAGCCTGTAGTATATATCTCTACCTATACTGAAAGTTTATATACCTAGGTATAGGCTATTTATGTAAACACATCCAGCAGAATAAATTGCACTCAGTACACACACAGTGGGAGGTAGGAGAGAGAAATCTCTAAAATGTTAATTTTCAATTGTTCTTTATAAATATTGTACAGACAGATAAGGAAGGCAAGCATTTGAGTGATAACGAGATCACATCTGTCAGCAAGCCAAGCCTTTTTTGCTGGGCTGTGGTTTCAAATAGCCAATCCAGCTATTTCTTTTGCAAAAATAAACGAGCAATTTATCATACATTTTTCTACGCTGCAGATGATATATCAAGTCATGGGGAACACATTCAGGGAAAAACTATTTTACAGTGAACTGTCCCTTTAAAGTGACATTATACACTAGATTTTTCTTTGCATAAATGTTTTGTAGATGATCCATTTATATAGCCCATACAGTTTTTATTTTTAGAAAATGGATAGTTTTGCTTAACCAAGTCCCAAAGTTTTAGGAGAATACTGACGTATACCTACTCCAGCTTGCTTCTGTTTGTGTAAAGGGTCTTTTTCATATGTAAAGGAAGGGGGCGTGTCTGCTATTTCCCACTTGCAGTGGGTGTTCCAGCAACCTTTCAAACGGAGCTTAACTGTGAGCTTCTAAGTAAGTTTTTAAACGGTTTTATAGTGGATTTTTATATCAGTATCTGTGCATATTATTCTTTATAGTAGTATCTATTACATGCAGTTATATGAAAACTGGTGTATACTGTCCCTTTAAGGCTGCCACACAATCATATTCCAAGAAGACAATGATTAAAGTGGCACTTTCTACAAGTGAATTATTGTTTTGACCTTTACCACTATTTTTTACATTGAGACACTTGCTCAACAGCCTTTATGTTGCTCTGAACTGTATGCATGCGCCAATGGTTATTAAGGTTTCTTATTCCAATGTACTAAAAAAATCTCTAAAGATTCAGGGAGTGTAATCAACAGCATCCTATTTATTTTAAAAAGACAGTAAACAATTTGTAATTACAACATTTTCTCACAGTCTTGTAGTGAATAAAAATAAATTAGACCCTACTTAGCACCTGCTTTATTTAAAGAATATTGTTTTGCAGTTTCTAATCATATCTGCTGGATTTGTAGTGGGGTTGGGCTTGTGAAGTCTGCGATACACACTTAGTGGAAACCTTAATTTTCAACTTAAAACGACAAGAAAAGGGGGCACACTGCCTTATAAGTGCTAGGACAAGGAACCAGATTGGATATTTAAAGTCTCATTACAAAAGGATGTGGCTAATGCGGTAAAAAATAAATAAATATTAATGCATGTGAGATGTTCATGTGATATATTCTAGTCAGTTTTTACAGATATAATGGATCACTTTCAAATGATTCAGCATTTGGGTATCATATCCCTTTAACCCTTTGGGGTGTCTCTGAGGTGAGATAATACATTTAGAAACACATGAAATATTAATGTTCGCTTCATAAAGAGCGTTGTTGCGCTACATAAAACAATACAATTATATTTCTACACATTTATTAAGGTAAGGAACAATTTATTGCAGTACTGGATTCACACAGCTACATCTGCCAGTTGCTAGAACAAAGATCAGGACTACGGGACTTCATACAGTTATGGAGGTCGAGGGCAGAACACTCACCCCACAACGAAAGTTCATCTTTGAAATGAAATGTCTTTTTTTTTTAATGACTTCAGATAAATCATTATAGTGTTCTACTAACTGGAATACCTCATTACTGGCCTGTGTTAGACGTGGTAGATATAAACTGCAGGCAGTACACAGAGACACAAAAGGTATGTACATGCAGCATCACTGTTGAGTATGTTAAAAAAATAAAACCTAAATCTCTTTCTATATGTGTGTGTGTATGTGTTAATGGATTATTGACTCCCCCTTGAAATCAATGGGATCCGCTGATTATCAGCAACTATTTAAACTCGGGCATGTGTAACAATAGAAAGAATTCACCATAAAGTAATACATAAAAGGTTGTTTGAGTCCAAGTGGTTTAAATATCCTCAAGATTTTGTATCCCTGTTTTGGGTAATTTGGGTAATGGACCCTCCAAACAAATAAAAAGAAATGATGAGATCACTAGTGTAATACTGTTTATTATATGTCAGAAGGAAACCTAATGGCACTGCTTTTGAAAAAGACACATAATTTGTTAAAAAAAAGATTTTATTTGCATTAATGAATATCTGTCCGTATTAGTTTGGGGAAAGGTGATATGTCCTAAAACTATTTACAAAATTCAGCACAATGGCAAAATGGATATTTATTAGCACACACTCTGATTATAGGAGGAGTCTGTTAAAAAACAAACAACTATTTTTCTACATAAGTGTGATTATACTATTGTAACTACAATTAATAACCTTGCAACCATTAAAAGGCTACTCCTATAATGAGTTTACAATCCTAACTCGGCAGTGATAGGATAGGACATCAGTGTGTACTATCAAAGGTCCATGGGCAATTATTGTAACTCTAAAATCCGGAACCCCATTAATTTGCCCATTCCCCCTTAGAACTCTGGTGCGCTATGCCTTGTGACTTTGTCAAAGGCGATAGATGTATAGCGTAATTATGCAACAGGGTTTCCACACAGCCTTGTTAGCAATCTCTCTCTATCTCTTTTCTTGTCTGATTTATATCGGTCACTAACTGTCCTTAGAAGAAGAGAGAAGAAAAGAGAAAAATTAAGTTCAAACAAGGTGGCAGCCATTCATTTATAGAAACGAAAACTTTATGCATATATTTTCAATATTTAAGCAACTAAATAATAATAAACAACATTATTCTATGGCTAATCTTTGTTGTGAAAACAACATATCTTACATGTATTTACGGTTTAATTACTCTTTGCAGTGTCAAGTGTGGGGTCTGCCCTTCTTTGTAAAAACAGCCTAAATTATACATTCTTAGAAAAGGTTACATTTATAAATTGATACCACTTTTATTTAAAAGACCTTTTCTTAGACCCTAATAGACTATTAACAACAAGCCATGCAAATAGAAGTATATTTTGAAAAAATAATCTGACCAAACAGGAGCTGCTACAACCGAGAAAACTATCCTTGCAGTAGATACAAACACAAAGGGAAGAGCTACAAACTGAAAGAAAAAAAAAAAAGAATTCCAGCTCAATGTGGAGAACTTTAATGAAATGGATGGACGTCATGGTCATAATCTGACAAGGTTCTAGAATCTTCATGATCAAAATATATTTGTAAAAGTAAAAATGGCCACAACTAACTCACTTTCTTAGAATGATGAAAATTTTGGAAAAAACTATTCAGCTGCTCTAATTAACAGGGAACAGGACAGATTACTCCCATATCTACAATAAGTTGTTAAAGGGACACTGAACCCATATATTTTCTTTTGTGATTTAGATAGAGCATGCAATTTTAAGCAACTTTCTAATTTACTCCTATTATCAAATGTTCTTCATTCTATTGATATCTTTATTTGAAAAGCAAGAATGTAAGTTTAGATGCCAGCTCATGGGCACAGGCTATGGATAGGCAACCTGGATCCTAAAATAACCAAGTATCATTTGTTGAAGCTGCTACAGAAATTTGGGAATGTGAAGCAGTTTGATTTCCTGTTCCACAAGTCTGGACCACTGGAAGAGCAGCCACGGGGATACTGCTTTGTGAACTTTGAGACAAAAACGGAAGCAGAACTTGCCATCCAGCGCCTGAACGGCAAAATGGCCCTGTCTAAGAAACTGGTGGTCAGATGGGCACATTCACACATCAAGCGATTCGACAACTACAAGAGTGACAAAGTGTTGCCTATCAGCCTAGAACCATCCTCCAGCACAGGCACCACTCAGTCTACATTCAGCGCTAAAATAAAAGCCATTGAAGCCAAACTGAAAATGATGGCTGAAAATCCAGATTCTGAATACCCTGGCCAACCATCCTATCCCTGTATTAAGGCTGCAGAAAAGAAAAAGAGCAGTCCATATCCTCATGGAGATCAAAAAGATTACATTGTCGCTACCCCACTTCTGGGACCAGTCAAGCCCATGGTGTATATGACACTCAAAGAAATAAACCTCATGTGACTTTACTTCTGCTGCACAAACTTTGTTGGAATAATTTGGAACAAAGTTTCTTGTTTTTAAAAAATTTGGTAGGTTTTTAGGAGTAAATTATTTTAGATATATTTTCCCTTCCCTAATGTAAAGATGGAAATGTATTAAATGTTTTTTGTTTTTTATTAAACCAAATGTAAAATATATATATATATATATATATATATATATATATATATATATATATATATCACAAAAAAGAAAAAACTGTTGCCACAAAGTTCAAAAGTACCCAAATTGTCTAAAATGTGTTTGGCTCATGTAGCAAAAGGATAACTCTTCAATAGAACTAATGGGTCTAACCCAAACCCTGAAAGAAAGCCCCAGACCATTATCCCTCCTCTACTAAACTTTGAGTAGGCACTAAGCATTCCAGTAGGTAGCGTTCTCCTGGCATTTGCTACACCTAGATTCTTCCATCAGACTGCCAGATAGGTGTAATTTAACACGCCAGAGAACATGTTTCCAATGATCCAGAGTCAAATAGCAGCATGCTTTACATCAATGCTTCCAGAGGCGGTTTGGAACTCTGTAGCGAGTGATGCAACAGATGATAGGTAATTTTTACACACTTCAGTACTCTGTAGTCCCACTCTGTAAGTTTGCATGGTCTACCACTGTGTGGCTAGGCTGTTGTAGTCTCGCTGCTTCCACTTTACAAAAATAGCACTTTCAGTTGACAGGGCATAAATTTCACAAACTGACTTGTGATAAAGGTGGCATTCTTTAACAGTGCCATGTTTAAAGTCACTGAGCTCTGAAGTATGACCCATTGTATTGTCAATATTCGTCTATGGAGATATCATGCCAACATTAGCCATGGGAGTGGCTGAAACACTTGAACTCAATAATTAGTAGTAGTATCCACATACCACTTTTGGCCATATAAGACATATCTCTAGGAAAACCACCTGTTTGCCTAAGAATGTAAAAAGTGTGATGAGAGACTGGAAGGAAACTGAAAAATCAGGCCCCGTGGGCATCCTATGTGTAGTCTTCTTGGACGAATTACACATTGTGTGTATAATACACACAAACTCAAATACAGCTAGCCCAACTTCACCACAACCAAGGAATTTAAAGTAAAAACCCCATAACGGTTTTCAAATGTTTTTTTATTATTTGCAAAAATCTGCACATTGCACTAAGAAACTAACGGCTAGATTTTGAGTTTTGTCGGTAACGACCCGAAAAACTAACGCCGGCTTTTTTCTGGCCGCACCATAAAAATAACTCTGGTATTAAGAGTCCACATAAAGGCTGCGTTAGGCTCCAAAAAAGGAGCGTAGAGCATTTTTAATGCAGCTTCAACTCTCGATACCAGAGTTGCTTACGCAAGCGGCCAGCCTCAAAAACGTGCTCGTGCACGATTCTCCCATAGGAAACAATGGGGCTGTTTGAGCTGAAAAAAAACCTAACACCTGCAAAAAAAAGCCACGTTCAGCTCCTAACGCAGCCCCATTGTTTGCTATGGGGAAACACTTCCTACGTCTGCACCTAACACCCTAACATGTACCCAGAGTCTAAACACCCCTAACCTTACACTTATTAACCCCTAATCTGCCGCCCCCGCTATCGCTGACCCCTGCATATTATTATTAACCCCTAATCTGCTGCTCCGTAAACCGCCGCTACTTACATTATCCCTATGTACCCCTAATCTGCTGCCCTAACATCGCCAACCCCTATATTATATTTATTAACCCCTAATCTGCCCCCCACAACGTCGCCTCCACCTGCCTACACTTATTAACCCCTAATCTGCCGACCGGACCTGAGCGCTACTATAATAAAGTTATTAACCCCAATCCGCCTCACTAACCCTATAATAAATAGTATTAACCCCTAATCTGCCCTCCCTAACATCGCCGACACCTAACTTCAATTATTAACCCCTAATCTGCCGACTGGAGCTCACCGCTATTCTAATAAATGTATTAACCCCTAAAGCTAAGTCTAACCCTAACACTAACACCCCCCTAAGTTAAATATAATTTACATCTAACGAAATTAATTAACTCTTATTAAATAAATTATTCCTATTTAAAGATAAACTTACCTATATATAGCTACAATATAAATTATAATTATATTATAGCTATTTTAGGATTTATATTTATTTTACAGGTAACTTTTTATTTATTTTAACCAGGTACAATAGCTATTAAATAGTTAAGAACTATTTAATAGCTAAAATAGTTAAAATAATTACAAAATGACCTGTAACCTAAGTTACAATTAAACCTAACACTACACTATCAATAAATTAATTAAATAAAATACCTACAATTACCTACAATTAACCTAACACTACACTATCAATAAATTAATTAAATACAATTCCTACAAATAAATACAATTAAATAAACTAGCTAAAGTACAAAAAATAAAAAAGAACTAAGTTACAAAAAATAAAAAAATATTTACAAACATAAGAAAAATATTACAACAATTTTAAACTAATTACACCTACTCTAAGCCCCCTAATAAAATAACAAAGCCCCCCAAAATAAAAAAAATGCCCTACCCTATTCTAAATTACTAAAGTTCAAAGCTCTTTTACCTTACCAGCCCTGAACAGGGCCCTTTGCGGGGCATGCCCCAAAGAATTCAGCTCTTTTGCCTGTAAAAAAAAACATACAATACCCCCCCCCCAACATTACAACCCACCACCCACATACCCCTAATCTAACCCAAACCCCCCTTAAATAAACCTAACACTAAGCCCTTGAAGATCTTCCTACCTTATCTTCACCATACCAGGTTCACCGATCCGTCCTGAAGAGCTCCTCCGATGTCCTGATCCAAGCCCAAGCGGGGGGCTGAAGAGGTCCATGATCCGGCTGAAGTCTTCATCCAAGCGGGAGCTGAAGAGGTCCATGATCCGGATGAAGTCTTCATCCAAGCGGGAGCTGAAGAGGTCCATGATCCGGATGAAGTCTTCTATCAACGGCATCTTCAATCTTCTTTCTTCCGGATCCATCTTGCAGACCTCCGACGCGGAACATCCTCTTCTCCCGACGCCTACTAGCCGAATGACGGTTCCTTTAAGGGACGTCATCCAAGATGGCGTCCCTCGAATTCCGATTGGCTGATAGGATTCTATCAGCCAATCAGAATTAAGGTAGGAATATTCTGATTGGCTGATGGAATCAGCCAATCAGAATCAAGTTCAATCCGATTGGCTGATCCAATCAGCCAATCAGATTGAGCTCGCATTCTATTGGCTGTTCCGATCTAACCTGGTTTAATTGTAACTTAGGTTAGGATTTATTTTACAGGTCATTTTGTAATTATTTTAACTATTTTAGCTATTAAATAGTTCTTAACTATTTAATAGCTATTGTACCTGGTTAAAATAAATACAAAGTTACCTGTAAAATAAATATAAATCCTAAAATAGCTATAATATAATTATAATTTATATTATAGCTATATTAGGATTTATTTTACAGGTAAGTATTTATCTTTAAATAGGAATAATTTATTTAATAAGAGTTAATTAATTTCGTTAGATTAAAATTATATTTAACTTAGGGGGGTGTTAGTGTTAGGGTTAGACTTAGCATTAGGGGTTAATACATTTATTAGAATAGCGGTGAGCTCCGGTCGGCAGATTAGGGGTTAATAAGTGTAGGCAGGTGGAGGCGACGTTGTGGGGGGCAGATTAGGGGTTAATAAATATAATATAGGGGTCGGCGGTGTTAGGGGCAGCAGATTAGGGGTACATAAGGATAACGTAGGTGGCGGCGCTTTGCGGTCGGCAGATTAGGGGTTAATTATTGTAGGTAGCTGGCTGCGACGTTGTGGGGGGCAGATTAGGGGTTAATAAATATAATATAGGGGTCGGCGGTGTTAGGGGCAGCAGATTAGGGGTACATAAGGATAACGTAGGTGGCGGCGCTTTGCGGTCGGCAGATTAGGGGTTAATAAGTGTAGGTAGGTGGAGGCGACGTTGTGGGGGGCAGGTTAGGGGTTAATAAATATAATACAGGGGTCGGCGGTGTTAGGGGCAGCAGATTAGGGGTACATAAGTATAACGTAGGTGGCGGTCGGCAGATTAGGGGTTAAAAAAATTTAATCGAGTGGCGGCGATGTGGGGGGACCTCGGTTTAGGGGTACATAGGTAGTTTATGGGTGTTAGTGTACTTTAGAGCACAGTAGTTAAGAGCTTTATAAACCGGCGTTAGCCCAGAAAGCTCTTAACTACTGACTTTTTTCCTGCGGCTGGAGTTTTGTCGTTAGATGTCTAACGCTCGCTTCAGACACGACTCTAAATACCGGAGTTATAAAAATCCCATTGAAAAGATAGGATACGCAATTGACGTAAGGGGATCTGCGGTATGGAAAAGTCGCGGCTGAAAAGTGAGCGTTAGACCCTATTTTGAGTGACTCCAAATACCGGAGATAGCCTAAAACCAGCGTTAGGAGCTTCTAACGCTGGTTTTCACGGCTAACGCCAAACTCCAAATCTAGGCCTAAGTTTCAAATGATTTTAAAATATTTGTTTTGCATTCAGATCCTTTGCAATTGCTGATATAAACTATACATATCTGAACAAATATTTGACTGTCTCTTTAGCAGCTTCTTTTTCAAATCAAACCTCGGTGGACCACTACAATACTACATCCTTCATAATCACCAGTGAGACTGAGAAAGGAGCAGTGATTTCTAGAGATATAAAAGAACGCAATATAGCCTTATGCATACCAAAGGAATTTTTAAAATTCCCTCATCCCCTAAAATCTATGCCATGAATTAACCATTACACTTAAACCAAATAGCCTCCAACTATATATCATGAATTTAATTTGTGAAATATGCTGCTGCAGATATTAACTCACACTTTACTGGTTATGCTTTCTCAGGTGTAATTTAGCATTGTCTCCTGTATGAATACCCTATAAAAATGCCTACACTGACAGGAAATTCCACTGAGGTCAACAAAGGCACCGAAATGTGAGGTCATTGGTATTATCTGCCACCCAAGTATCCCTTTGTTTGGACAGACCATTATGTTCTACAATCAGCATAGCATCAATACAATCACAATATAGCCAACTCTCCTCTTGTTCACAAGTAAGTGAGCTCAATGGCTCATTGTTCAAAGACTTAAAAGAATCTTAATTAGACTACCATCCCAAATATTCTTCTGTGACATCACTTGTGTTTATTTACATTTTGACAGTCTTTGATTTACTTACAAATGTGTGCAGACATCATCTTATTTACCCTGAAAACATACTGTCAAAATACAAAGCCAAAAAAACCCAAAACATGAGCAGCTGTTCGTCAATTATAAAGGCAGGTTTATTCAAAACGGAAAATAATGGTGAAAAGTGTAAAACTACAAAATGTAAAAGGAAAGAAAACCCTAAAAACCGCTAGACAGAAGGACGTACTTCAAAACAAAGATTAGCCTGAGAATAATGAATAACACGCAAAAATGTTTTTAACATATATTTGTTTTAGAAGTATTTAAAGGGACATGAAACCCCAAAATTTACTTTCATGATTCAGATAGAGCATGCAATTTCAAACAACGTTTCAATTCACTTCTATTTTCTAAATTGATTTGTCCTCTTGGTATGCTTTTTTGAAAAGCATACCTAGGTAGGCTCAGAAGCTAGGAGCGAGCGCTGATTGGTGGCGGCACATATATACTTCTTACCCCTGTCTTACCAATGTGTTCCGCTAGCTCCCAGTAGTGAATTGCTGCTCCTTAAATAAAGAATAACAGAAAAGAAAATGAAGCAAAATGAATAATATATGTAAATTGAAAAGTTCTTTAAAATTACATGCTCTACCTGAATCACAAAAGAAAAATGTTGTGTTTCATGTTCCTTTAAGACGTATTTATAATGTTTTAGCATCATTTCAGTACCATGTTGTAACCAGATTATTCTAATTTAAAAACCCTGTTCTTTTCTGATCTCTCCTGCTGAGGATAACTAGGGACGGTTATAAATGAGCAGAAAAGTAACAACCTCAGAGGGTTAGTATCTGTTTAACGCTGTTTTTATAGTAGATGATATTTACAGAATAGAGGTATTTGGAAGGATGTGTCAATCTGTAGAAGACACTGTTTTGAAATGAAAGTGAATGAAATAGCATTGTAATTGTACGTAGCTTTTAAACAACTGCATACATCATTTTTATTTTTGTAAGAGAAGAATGGAGATTTGTTCCTGTTTTAATAAATAGGTACAACTAAACTAAGGATATGAAAAGATAGGATCTTTGTGGTCATTATCGTATGCAAAAGGGAACAGTAATGTTAGTGATGTCCAATTAATCTCTGTGCCAGTTCCTTGCATTTTACAATATAGCAATAAAGCCTGTATACATACTGTACTTTACCAGTTAGCACATAATAAAACAGTTAAAAGGACAGTCAAGTCCAAAAAAAACTTTCATGATTTAAATAGGGTATGCAATTTTAAACAACTTCCCAATTTACTTTTATCACCAATTTTGCTTTGTTCTTTTGGTATTCTTAGTTGAAAGCTAAAACTAGGAGGTTCATATGCTAATTTCTTAGACCTTGAAGACTGCCTCTAATCTGAATACATTTTGACCACTAGAGGGCATTAGTTTACATGTTTCATATAGATAACATTGAGCTCATGCACGTAAACTGACCTAGGACTGAGCACTGATTGGCTAAACTGCATGTCTGTCAAAAGAACTGAAATAAGGGGGCAGTCAGCAGAAGCTTAGATACAAGATAATTACAGAGGTAAAAAGTATATTAATATAACTGTGTTGGTTGTGCAAAACTGGGGAATGGGTAATAAAGGGATTATCTTTCTTTTTAAACAATAAAAATTCTGGTGTTGACTGTCCCTTTAAATACGTATAGCTAGAGTCCAGAAGAGCCTAGAGGTTATTTGGTACCAAGAACATACTACTGTAGAGATTCTAATCCATTTAAAAAAAAAAAAAAAAACTTATCAAGGATTTTCTTCAAAATACACCAAGACTGAGGGGAGGTCTATAGACAAATCTTGTGATAGGATTTTCAAATGGAACAAAACAAGCACCCTAGTGCTATGGACACAGGTTGTTTTTCTATTTTACTCAAATACGAAAAGTACTCAAATCTGGAAAAAACACTGATAATGGAAATGATTAGTCAATAATTAATATTTCTCTACAGTCTAGAGATGATTGTTACTAGCAGGGCATATGGTGATAATAGCATTATAATCTGTCTGTTGTGACCTTTCACCAGCTTCCAGATTATCAAAGCAGCCTTGCACCTCCCAGAGGAGACAGTGCATACTCAGGCTGTGTGCAGGAGGGTCTCAGATGATGGTGCGTGACTACACAAAGCCAACAATGTACAAAATGCCAACTGCTGGGTATCACCCTCAGTGCGGGTCTGTCCCCACATACTAACTAATCCGTTAGCCAAAGTGACAAGTAAATATGCTATTACCTAATAAAACAAGCTTCTGGATTTAGAAACGGCAAAGCATAATATTTTTTTTGTTAGTGTTTTTTTTTTTTTATATATAGGAATTCAATACAGACCCAACAAGTCACCCGTATTCAGCATTTTCTTTAACTGCTTAAAAAAGTATTTAAAATCAAAAGCTGAATGATTTGTACAAGCAACTTAATTGTGCATTTGCATAAAATGCATAAAAGACGGTCAACTATCTCTGTAGATAAGCTCACAAAACTCAACATAAATAAATTAAAATGATATATATTCTGGATCTTAAAGGGATATGAAACCCAAAATGTGTCTTTCGTGATTCAGATAGAACATGCAAATTTAAAAAACTTTCTAGTTAACTTCTATTATCAATTTTTCTTTGTACTCGGTATCTTTTGTTGAAAAGCATGGATGTAAGCTTAGGAGCCGGCCCATTTCTAGAGCAATATATGGTACCAGTTTTTGCAAGAATATTATCCATTTGCAAGAGCACTAGATGGAAGAATATTTTTGGGTTTCATATCCCTATCTATTGAGGCTGAATACATATTACACATTTATACCTCTAAAGATGGAAACATTATTTTGTTTTTTATTTCAAATGGGACTTGTTTTTAATATAACCACTGAAAATTCTGATAAACTGTATTAGCCCTTGCTAGCAGTCAATCGGTTAATTATAGGTAAAATGATAAGCAGGAGAATAATACATATTTTTCTCAGTACAGTTTCAGCTAGTGAATGAATATTATTTGTTCATCACTTGGAACACAAATAATAAAGTTCATATATCCCAAGCCTTAGATTCACATAAGTTATTTTTTCACCGCTATGCTTAAAATAATTGCGGCAGAGGTAAAAGAACAAAACTAAAATAATGAGTATGAATGGGGGTGGGTAGAATCCCCCCCCCCCCAACATAATTCAGCAATTCACAATATTTAAAGAAAGCTGCTCTGTGAAAAAATGCAGATGCTTGTTAGTGTGTGGTTAGGAATGGAACGACTCCTCTTTCTTTTTTTTGTTCCCTGAGGGTATTGAGATAGGGGGGAGGGAGCAGCTTTTTGTATCATATGTTCCTGCAGCTAAACAGAATGGCAGATGGTCAAATTAATACAAATTCAGCCAATTGGGCAAGCTGAAGCAGTATTCAAAAGCAAGCTATTCAACAACAAAGCTTCTTTGCACAAAAAGAGATATGCAGTCCAAACAGGCAAGACTGTGTAAAGACAGGCCACACCTAGGCGCTTAGAATCACTCACAGCATTCCATTAGCCCTAAAGTTTATGCATTCCATCAGTCAAAACTTTCTTCTGGCAATTCCTTAACTATGCAATCAACCTTGAAGCTCCTTCTGAACCATCTTGATTGATAGAGAGACGGCAGCTGCAGAACGAGCAAGTAACTGCAGAAGATAAAGGCTTCCATACAAATATTATAATTCCACTTGCAAGCTGCCTGGCACGAACTCTAATTACTTGCCCCTTTTCTTCTAATGAAATGTTGAAGGTCTGTTTGAAAAGCAATCTGTAAACCAATTAACCCGTTCATCTCTTATCATGTGTTCTGATGGTTGCGACGTTAAAGATGCGCTGATAATAAACAGTACGTGGTCTGAAATATGATTATTAATGCAGGATTAATACAAATGCCTCTACTATTTTTAAAGACTTTGGTTAAAAAAAACATCTCCCTTTCCAACATAACAGAACTGTTGCTTTGTGCATCAGGCTGTGTGCATGCCCTGAATTAGGCTGCTGTAATTTGCAATATTAAACTGCCAAAGTGTTCGGGATAGAGGGCAAGCATGAAAAATCATATAAGATCTCTAACTGGCCATCTGGGGGGGGGGGGGGATACATTTGGGCAAATGTATGTGAAAATTGTCAAAACCTCTCACTGAAAAACACATTTCTATTGATCAAATATAACAAAAAAAATTATATTAAACTATTAAATGTTGTTATCCTCATCACTACAGTGGCCCTTTACTACAGTAACCTACACAGACCAAATTAAAGCTAGATTATGATTGCCGCTTAATGCTGTACGTGAGCGAAGAGGGGTTTATTGCGGGTGTTGGCGTTCGTCAAAATTAGAGCGCATATTACAAGTTGAAAGTAAATGCATCTATTCGTGCACCATTGAATTTAACGCACATCAAAGCTCTGGTTAGCTGTTACACTCTAATATAAAGTTGCACAAAATACATAAAAAATACATTTAAAAGTACAGTTACACTCATAATAATACAGTCTAATAAAAAATAATAAAAAAAAAATTGCAATCAGAAGTTAGAAAAAAAGGCTGCAACAGGCTTTAACAGAGATACATACGTACAGTATAAATGTCTAAAATATGTATATACAGTATACGTATGTACAGTATATAAGTGTGTACATATGTATATGTGTATAAATGTTTTTTACAGACATATACAGCACCCTCCACTAATATTGTCGCCCTTGATAAATATGAGCATAGAAGGCCGTGAAAAATTGTCTTTATTGTTTAATATTTTTATCTTTCGTTAAAAAAATACACAAAAATACTCTGCTCTCATGGATATCAAACAATTACAAACACAACACAGGTTTATAAAAAAACAGAAAACAAATAAAAATAAAATATATGTGTGGCACAATTATTGGCACCCTTTCTGTCAATACTTTGTGCTACCTCCCTTTGCCAAGATAACAGCTCTGAGTCTTCTCCTATAATATATAACAACAAAAGACACAAGTTGCAATAATAACAAGGATAAGAAAGTTCAAATGTGCATTTGTGTGCTACGCCTCTAATCAGACCAAAGGAAATGTAGCTTTAGTTTACAACGCTTGTTATTGTCCGTTCACAGTGCAAGGGAAGTCCTTGTGCAACAGATTCAGGCAGGTAAAAGTTTGACATATATTGTGCAAAAGTCAAGAGCGTTAGTCACTAATTGTGAGGCTGGGTTCCAATACGGTCAGTATTAGTACTTATCTTATCCCTTTAGCTGGATGCGGGTGCTGTTAGCACAACAGTTGCAAATGTATCAGCCGTTATTGCCCTCTATGTCCGCTAAGTACGTATCGTATGCTGTGGGCAACTTCTGATGGCGATTCCAGTCAGGGGAGGAAGCCCTCCGGTCTCGTCGACAGGGAATGTCAACGATGTGCAGTCACGTCCGTCTTCTTGGTGGGCTCTCCACCTTCTCTGACGTCAAACGTTCATTGGGTAGGCAGTGATGAGTAGTATAGTGCAGCAATCAGCTGTAAGCAGGACTTGAGGCTTCAGTAAGCAGGATAGCGGTATTCCCATCCACTGAATCTGTAAACACTTCCAAGAGGACAAGGAGCAAAACCAGAACCAAGAAGCTTGAATGCAAGTAATTTATTCAGCAATGTTGCATCGGTATAAGGGAGACTATCACAAACGCCTGATGCGTTTCTCGCATGCGCTTCATCAGAGGCTGGCGATACTATGTGCATGGGAGCCTAAATAGGGGCCAGTAGCCAATCATCTTCACTGACAGTTATTCAAATGGTAAGGTGTCAAATGGTGAGGTGTCAAATAATCACCAATGGGAGGCTGGCAAATCCTAGATAGGCTTCATGCTCATATAAATACTAATACAACATTATAAGACTACTAAAGACATCATATAGAATGAAGGCTGACAATATAATAACATACATATCGCTCATAAAGTACTTATATTTCATTCATTGAACAATTAATAAGACTATTCTAGTAGAAAAAACACTCCAATAGTTTAGTATGTAAAAAAAGGAGCTAGGATAAAAAATAACATATAAAAATGATGAATAATACTTTAGAACAGGTGATTAAACCTAGCCATTAATCAAAAAACAAAAATAGAAATAAGAAATAAAATGAATAAAAAAAATAAAAAACAGCAGATCATTAGCCTGGCATTCTAATAAGAGCATTAAAGAAAACATATAACTAATACATAATAGCTAAAGCATAATGATAAATATGTTTCACATAATTAGTGGAGAAAATAAGAGTTAAATTAACATAATTTGTTAGAGTAAATGGATGTTTGGAGCGCATAATTAATGAAATGTGTGACATAATATTTTTTCCCATAAAGCAAAGAAAAATTTCTGCTTTAGATTTAAATATAGCTAGTTCAATGAGTTTACTATGTGGATTAGGCATCTATGTCACTACAATTTTATGTGTTGGACCCTGATTAGGTACTTTAAAAGGTCCACGGACCGTATCTAGAGATGCATATTTGCTATCTTTTTGTTATTCCAAACAATAATTGAATCCAAGAGGCTCTTAAAAGTCTTAATGTAACTATGATAAATAGAAAGATTAAGAGGATTATCTAATCAATTGAAACTGATGTGAAAAGGTTAAGGAGTTTATAGAACTTTATTCAGTAAAGAGATCTACATCAAGTCTCTTATTCAATCTGGTTTGTAATTTTACTATCCAAAAGACTTCCTTTCTAAGAAGTCTTTTTTCTCTATCACCTCGCCTAGGAAGTTTTTTGATACTGTCAATCCCAATAAATGAAAAGTGCTTAGTGCCTGGTCCATGCAATCGGAAGTGTTTTGCAACTGGAGTGCTGGGATCTTTTTCATCTAAGGATAACAAGTGTTCACAGATTCTGTCCTTGAGGAGACGAGTCGTGATACCAACATATTGATGGGAACACAATAAACAGTTAACTAAATAAATAACACACTGTGAGGTACAATCAATTCTATCTCTGATGTGATTTTTTTGTCCTGTGATATGTGAGGTAAACTTATTGGTTACTGTAGTATAATTACAGCTTTTACAGGGGACATGGCCACATTTAAAACAGCCTGTTTTACAATTCAACCAATTAGTTTTGGAAGAAGGCTTTGCAGCAAAGTTTTTTTTCTAGTAATATCTCCTAAGCTGGGAGCCTTCCTTGCTATACATTTGACCATATTTGCAATGATTTCAGTCAGTGTATCGTTTTGTCTGCTTAATTGCGTAATAAATAGAATGTTATTAGCTAAATTAGTGTTCCTAGAGTTTACCTTGTTTTTATTTCTGGTAAAAAAAAATCCCTGTCTGTGAAATTAAGCAACCTCTATTTCTAATTTTTTGAGAGATGCTAGATGGTATCCTCTCTCAATAAGCCTAGAGGTTAACTCCCGAGCTTGTTCGTAATACTTTGCAACGTCAGTACAGTTTCTACGTAGCCGTAGATAGTGCTTTAGGGATTCCCTTTTTCAAGTGTGGTATATGACAGGAATCGGCTCAGAGTATTGTGTTACGTGCTAATGGTTTACGGTAAGTGGATGTCACTATTCTGTTGTGCTTAGCTTCCAATTTTAGGTCTAAGAAGTCTATAGTACTAATGTTTTGTTGAGCTGTAAAAGTCAAATTCATCAATGAATAATTCTACTGTGTCTATCATCTCTTTGCCAGATGATTATCAGGTCATCTATAAAGCGACCATATAGGATCAAATTCTTTCTATAGGGAAAACTATCTGCAAAACTGCAATTGAGCTCAAGCCAAACCATGTAAATGTTGGCATATGCGGGGGCAAATTTTGCCCCCATTGCCGTACCGCACTTTTGCAGAAAGTATTCTCCTTGATACATACAAAAGTTGTGATGTAACAAGAACTCAGTGACTTGGGTTATAAACAAAATAAAGTTATCGCTGTAATTGGAATGTCTATGTAGAATATGATTATTGGCTTCAAGACCTTATCCATGTGGAATGTTAGAATATAATGCTGTTATGTCTATTGTAATCCAAGTATAGGAGTCCATCCAGACGTCTTTAAGTTGTGTGATTAGATGTGCACTATCTCTGATGTATCCTGGTAGTGCAAGCATAATAGGTTGCCGTATGTGGTCAAGCAACCCCCCCCAGTCTTTCACATAGTGAGCCATTACTCGCTACGATGGGCCGGCCTGGTGGTTTAGTCAGGCCTTTGTGGATTTTCGGCACTATGCGAAAGTATGGGGTAGTGGGCTCATCCATGTAAAGATAATCAGCCAGATCTTTGTCAATAAAATTGTATTCAACTGCATGATCCAGTAGATGGGAAAGTTTATTCTTGATGGAGATTGTAGGGTTGAACGTTAATTTTGTATATAATTCTGTATCAGAAATATAATCACTTTTATTCAAAAAACAACTGCTCCTCCCTTATCAGCTTGGGTTATGACAATGTTGTCATTGTGTTGTAGTTTTATGAGTGCTTTTCTTTGCTTTTTATTTATCTCTAGGAATTTCTAGGGGATTGGACTGTACTGTTCGATGTAGATCAGTAAATTCTTTCTCAACTACTCTCTGGTATAAATCTAGTAGATAATGTCTGGCGTTTAATGGGTAAAAGTGAGAAGTGGATTTGAAAGAAAATTAAGTGCATCTGTCAACCTGTGAATCAGTGCGTCTAATTGTTTCGTTTTCCAAGGTGATAAGGTTAGTGAGGTGAGTACTGTCAGTGTATTTCAGCCCCACTGAGACAGAGGGAGCGGATTCGCCCTCACCCTCTTTGGATTCAGTATCCTGCATGTGCAAAAAACTTAAATTATGCTTACCTGATAATTTCCTTTTCTTCTGATAGAGAGAGTCCACAGCTGCATTCATTACTTTTGGGAAATACAGAACCTGGCCACCAGGAAGAGGCAGAGACACCCCAGCCAAAGGCTTAAAGGGACAGTTTACTCAAAAAATTTCTCCCCTTTAATTTGTTCCCAATAATCCGCTTTACCTGCTGGACTGTGTTAAATTGTTTACAAGTAGCTCCTTTACCCTTATATCGGCATATGAAATTGTTGATTTAGCATGTGGTATCCCCACCTATTCTGAAAGTTTGTGGCCGCGCGTACCAGCTATAGATAAGCTTTGTAAACACAGTCAGCAGAAGAAATTACACTCCCAGTCGGATATAGCAGAGATAAGGTAATACAATGTTGATTTTCCATTGTTCTCTCAAAGTACTGGTGATTGTTTTAAGGACAGATATAAGATAAAGAAGCAGGTATATGTGCACAATGTGATACAGTAATGAGATCTGATTATACCTACAAGCTCAACCCATTTTATTAGGTTGTGGCTTCAAAACACAAAATCAGAGCTTTAATATACACAAATAAGCATTAAAAAGCAAATTTTCATACATTTTTTCCTCTGCAGTTGGTAAAAAAAGCAATTGTAAACACATTAAGGGAAAAACTATTTTACAGTATACTGTCCCTTTAAATACCTCCCCCACTTCCCTCATCCCCCAGTCATTCTGCTGAGGGAACAAGGAACAGTAGGAGAAATACCAGAGTGAAAAAGGTTCCAGAAGAATAAAAAAATATTGTCGCCCCACAGATAAAAATGCGGGCGGGGAGCTGTGGACTCTCCCTGTCAGAAGAAAAGAAAATTATCAGGTAAGTATAAATTAAGTTTTTCTTCTTAAACGGGGAGAGTCCACAGCTGCATTCACATTACTTTTGGGAAAACAATACCCAAGCTATAGAGGACACTGAGACGGCCCCATCTGAGGGCACCACAGCCTGAAAACACCCAAAGCCCAACAAAAAAAAACTGCTTCACCAGAAGCAGAAGGACCAAACAAGAAAGGAAAGGAACTGCCCATCAGTTAAGACCAACAAGGCCCTTGCTAGAGACCACCCAGAATCACTAGACTCCACCGAGCACAAAGGCCTCTGAGTAGACAAAGTCCTGCAGGCTCCAAGCCCACACAGAAACGCACCTCTGACCCGAGGGAAGGGGGGACCTCCCCATTCTCTCAAAGGGGAAAAAGAAGAACTCAGATACAATAGTCCAAAAGGACCACCAGACAACCACTAGGGCAATAAAGAACCATGAACATAACTCCCAGAGCGCAACCAAGGTTGGAACAGGACAAAAACCGCATACAGAGCAAACCCTACCGACTAAGCAGAGATCAGGGAGGAAAAATCCCAAACCGCTACCTGCATTGAAGTCCAAGGGGCCAAGTAACGCCCCAATCCTGGAAACCTAGAGGGACAAGATAGACCCTCTTCCATAAACAGGGTGCAAACCCGCACTCAGGATAGAGCGACTGAGGAATAACCCCCCCCGGAAACCACTAGAAATAGCACCATAATATCCAAGTATGCTCTAGATGAAGCCACAGGCTTCCCTCTGCAAAAGAGGTCTCAGCGGACGAGAGCAGTCAACACTAGCTAAACAATGCTAGGAATCTGCACCAGGACACTCCCAGAGGAAAAGCTCAGAAGAAAAAAGTGCAGAGCAACTCCCTCCCAAGAAGACAGGGAGGAAAGGATAGCACCCAAAACCTAAGGAAAGCCCAAACGACTTAACGATTATACCCAGTCAAGGCTAAACAGGGCCGTCAGATCCCTGGCCCCCACTCCAAGGTAACCGACCCAGCACCAAAGCGACTGGCAAAGCCTGAAAGGACAAGGTAATGAGAAGTTCCTCGAACCACCAAGACGCTCAGGAATGAGGAGGGGATCCAGACCCCCCAAGGACGAGCTCGGGTTCCAGAACCCAGACACAGCTCCCTTCCCAATAGAAGGGGCACTCCCAAAAAATGAGACCCCAAACTGAGACTATAGAAATGGCATGCTACCAGAAACCAACCCGTCACATAACATCCTGCACACAAGGCAGGGAGGACCCCCTGAACAGAGGAAGAAAAGGACCTCTGGGGCACCAGGCGGATACTGTGGTATGCCCAGTCTTCCCCCAAAAGGAGGGGAAATGCAAACATAACCGCTCACCCGCCCACAGGCATGGAACATAAAGCTGTAGACGGACGTCAAAAGGACTATAGCGATTGACAGGAACCATCCGGCCACTACAGTCGGCCCAGAAGAATTCCAATTCTCCGCCAAAGCAAAAAAACCCTGCCGAAGAGACAAGAGGACATTCCGAAACCAGAAAACTGGCTGTCCAGATCCCTCTAAGAGATCAGGACACAGAAAAAAGCAAAAACGTCCAGTCAAAGACAAGGATCAGAGCCAGAAAACCTGACACCGGAACCGGCTTCAAACTAATAACCCCTGAGGAACCCACGGGTTACCCTATCCGGAGAAGACCTTGCACCATAGGAGATGCAATCACAGCCGCATCCAAGGGACCCTGGACACTAAACGTTCACGTAAGTATCCCGGAGACAGGGAGCTTGACCCCTAAATGCTCGGGGGACATTAAGTCTAAAGACTAAGGAAAACTTACAAAAGAACAGCCCTTAGAACCTAGAAATCTAGACCGAGAAGATTAATAGTCTCCAAAAATCCTCTCAGGATCCATATCCAGGAAACCCCTACAGCTCAAGGAATTTACAAATGAACAAGCATTCCAAGTACTAACTATGCCCGACCCTGCTTATCTCCCGAGATCAGACGAGATGGGGCGCATTCAGGGTGGAGAGGCCATAGGCAACCTAAACGCCTAGCAGGGGCAGCCGCAGAAAAAAGATGAAACAATCTCCAGAGCTCCAAAAATATGGAAGCAGCCGAGATAACCTAGGGTGAAACAAAAGGCCAAAACCCCGAGCTTCCAGAAACCACATGACCAGAAATCCAGCCCCATAAGGAAGAGGTATAGTCGCCAAGGATTCACAACGGACAATCAAAGAAAAAGAATACCAAAAGAGGAGAGCAGAATCGCCACCAAACCTGGTACCATGGATATCCAAAGAGTCATCTGAACTTGCAACCCCCTCGGGAAGAGAACTCTAGCTCCGAGGCCAAAGGACCTCAGGAACCCCCAGAGTAAGCCCTAGCAGGAACCGACCACGGTAACCCCGCCAACAATCAGGAACAGGACATTGAGGACTGAGCCCAATCCCCTCTGATGCCCCACTCAAAGGAAAAACGAGGACCAGCCTAACGTCTAGGAACGAAAAGCCTCCTATAACATATAAAAAAAAAAAAAAAAAAAACTCCTCACCAGAGTGAGCAAACTCGGCACCCTAACCAGCCAGCCAGTGATAACGGGCACCACGTGGTTGATATAGACATCCAGGAACAGAAAAACAAGTGCCCAACCAGGACCAGCCTGACATATAGGGCACCACGGAACTGTCCAAGTCCACAGAAAAGTCGAATCCCTAGTAGGGATAGACAAACAAACGATAGACATAACAATGTCCTAACAAAAATTATCAAACTTCCGCGGAAGTTCTAAAGCGACCACAAAATCGCTAGTATGTCTTCCAAAAGGAAAAACTATAACAGACATGAGCTTCTCAAAATGAAAGAAAATACATCCTAACCGGATCAAAGTAAATAAAGGCAGCACCCGCAGATGAACGCCCAATAAGAATGGACACACTAACAGGACCAGCCAATTAGAGGCCCAATTCTTCCAAAGCTCGGGACTGGAATAAGATACCCCCCCCCCCAAAAAAAAATGGAGACAACAAGGAGATTCATTAGAACTGGAATCCTCCAGCACTGCCAAAACATGCCTCAGAAGGACACGAAGGCGCGCCAGTCTATAACTAAAGGCAAGACTTACCTTCGTCGGGGCAACTGATGACCCCGGCCTCGGGGGTGGGACCCCTGAACCCTCAGAGGAAAACGCTTCCCAAGAGGGTTGATCTGATCCAGATGATCCCACACCTGACAAGTCCTGGTTAGCAGAACACGGACAGTATCTTCCAGGAAGATGTAAATGCATCAACGCCATAGATATGGCCCTGCAAAACCGTGCTGTAACTTCTAGAGGAAACAAGTCGCCTTACGGAGAAGGGGTAACGGCATTTAGGACACCTGCTTGCGTAGCAAGAGAGGAATCTAGGGCGCGAGCCCCGCGGGATATGGAATCCTCAGGGGCGGATGGCTCGGCGGATTCTAAGTTCCCCTATTCGGGAGAAAAGAGCACTCTAAAGCAGCATTCAGAACATAACTGATGGGCATGGATTACCCGGGCCATTTCATATTCTTCGCAGGAAGTAGAATCTGAATCGGAGACATCAGAATCCTCCATAACTTGGTGATTGAAATTATGGATAAAAAAAATAAACGGAACCCAACACCCCCAATGGCTGGGGCACTCACCACCTCCTATGACCCAGACAACTATCAAAACAGACTCTCTCCGTCGCCACACAGGAATATGGAAATGGAGAACAGAAACGTGACCAAGCAAGAAAAGCGCGCCAGTCGCTACACATTAGCAGACAGAATCACGTAACAAACATGATTAAAGTCCCCCCTGTTCATAGAAATAGAAGTGGAACTTAGTTTGTATTACTCATTAACTCCTGGGCTGGTGGGAGTGGCGGTGGAGGGCCGACACCCGAGAGAGACCTGAGAGACCTATGTAAAAACTTTGATCTTTCTATGTGTAATAAAATAAGGTTTGCTATGTATGGAGGTATGTTGACAGATATTTAATTTGATACTAAGAATCCATATATTTGATTTGATTAACTCTGACAACTTGTGTTTTAGTTCATGCTGGTAATGTATATGCTGTAATTTGACTAACTGGAAAACTTTAATAAAACTTTTTTTCAATTAAAGTCCCCCCTGTTCAATAATCTCCCTCAGGAGATATTAACCCTTGATTCCAAAGATAAAGGAGTCCCACTGAGACCCTGACTTATTCATATACATTACATACTCATACTGAAAGTAAAATGAAACGATCTTACCGGAATCTACGCCGTGTAACAGGAACACGGCCCTTCAAGTTTGACAGATAGTAGCATCGCTTCTGACATGGACTTGAGTGAAGAAATCAGGCAGCGAAACTCGTCAACGCTGATTGCTTATGGAGCTGTTAATATGAGTCAGTATGGTTTCCTGCATCTCCGGACTCTAACTTTCATCCATGCTCTCACTGAGAGGCTGACATGACTACTTAAAACTCCAGTCCCATTCCGAAGAGTACTACCCTCCATAAGAGACTAAACCGAATCTTCTGACACTTCTCTGTCAACCTCCTGTGACGAAAGGCAAAGAATGACTGGGGGATGAGGGAAGTGGGGGAGGTATTTAAGCCTTTGGCTAGGGTGTCTTTGCCTCCTCCTGGTGGTCAGGTTCTGTATTTCCCAAAAGTAATGAATGCAGCTGTGGACTCTCCCCGTTTAAGAAGAAAAATGTTTTATCAAAACTATTTTGCAGACAAATTTTTAAGTATCAATCAAAGTGTTAACTAAATCAAAATTATGTGCCAGTGCATATGACAAACCTTTATTTAACAATTCTAGTTCTATGTTAGAAAGTTCATACTCGGAGAGATTGATAACCCCTATTTCTTTGTGGTTTTACTTACTCTGCTTTTTTTGGTGTGCTAGTCTTTTTTGGTGTGTTAGTCTGTGGTGGTTGTTTCACAAGGGCTTTCAGATCTTTTCTGTTGGGACTAGGATCTGATATGGTTCTGTTAGATTCAGAGGTGCTTGGCATTTGTTCATCCTCTGTTGGCTGTTCACTAGTATCTTCCTGATTATCAGTATCAATACTGGAAAATGTAACATGTCTAGTAGTGTTACTCTTGTTTTTATTACTTTTTTTATTCTTGGATTTGTTTTTTTCTAGGTGAACAAGTGGGCCTGTTGGGTTTTAACTTTTGCCAAGAGTACACAACATCTAATCCTTGACATCCCTTTGGTATTTTTGTACTTTCCTATTGGATAGTGTGGTGTCTAAATTATCTATGGTTTCATTAAGCTGTTTTTTGTAATCTAAGTATTTTTGAGTTGACTCAAATGGTTGTAGGAGAGTGCTAATTTTATTGATATCAATTAGAATAGTTTCCCTCTTTTTTTTCATGGCGTAATAGCGGTTTTATAAGTATGATGGAACAATTAGTTAAGTTAGTGTTCCTTTCTTCCATAAATTTTAAATGAATAAGGGCAAAGAAAGGAATACTTCTTCATTTGAAGTCCTCTAGGGACTTTATTCTCTGAAATGTATAACTCAAAAAATTTGATATCCCTCCACAGGTTGGTTTCCTTAAACCTTAATTGTTCCAAGTTAGAAAAAACATTAGTGATATCATCCTCCTTGATAGAATAACTACTATGATTGTCTCCTTTTAGTGCTGTTTCCATAATGCGTTTTCTTTTACTTTCATCTATAACCCCTGTGGGTATATTAATAGTAGCCATTATGGAAAGAGTACTGGTATACTAAATATTAACAAACGTTAGTAAGAAACAAGCTTTGTCCTGCTGTTAATTGCAAGGGAAACAATGTAAATATATATCAACAAAAGACAAGTTGCAATAATAACAAGGAAAAGAAAGTTCAAATGTGCATTTGTGTGCTACGCCTCTAATCAGACCAAAGGAAATGTAGCTTTGGTTTATAACGCTTGTTATTGTCAGTTCACAGTGCAAGAGAAGTCCTTGTGTAACAGATTCATGCAGGTAAAAGTTTGTCACTAATTATGAGGCTGGGTTCCAATCAGTCAGTATTAGTACTTATCTTATCCCTTTAGCTGGGTGCGGGTGCTGTTAGCGCAACAGTTGCGAATGTATCAGCCGTTATTCCCCTCTATCTCTGTTAAGTACGTATTGTATGCTGTGCTGTGGGTAACTTCTGTTCCAGTCAGGTTAGGAAGCCCTCCGGTCTCATCGAAGGGGAATGTCCACAATGTGCAGTCCCGTCCAATGAATGAAATATAAGTACTTTATGAGCAATATGTATGTTATTATATTGTCAGCCTGCATTCTATATGATGCCTTTAGTAGTCTTATAATGTTGTATTAGTATTTATATGAGCATGAAGCATAGCTAGGATTTGCCAGCCTCCCATTGGTGATTATTTGACACCTTACCACTTAAATAACCAGCAGTGAAGGTGATTGGCATCTGGCCCCTATTTAGGCTCCCATGCACATAGAATTGTCAGCCTCTGATGAAGTGCATGTGAGCATGCACAAAACGCATCAGGCGTTTGTGATTGTCTCCCTTATACAGATGCAACATTGCTGAATAAATTACTTGGATTCAAGCTTTCTGGCTCAGGTTTTGCTCCTTGTCCTCTTGGAAGTCTTCTCCTATAATGTCTGATGAGGTTGGAGAATACATGGCAAGGGATCTGAGACAGGGGTCAAGTCGAACAGAAACGCATGGGAACGGAGTTCCAGCACTATTTTTTTGGAAAGAGAACAGAAATGCTTTGGTAAACACTGCTGCTGCTGGGAGAAACTGTAGCATAGTCTGGTCAGAGGGATAGTGAGATCCTCTAGTAATGGGTAGTAAAACTTACTACAATACACTAAAAGCAAGCCTGTCAGCGGTTCTGCTGAGTGATCACCCCCCCACTGTGTGGAACACATGATGCTTACATTTCTGCATGGCCTGCTCTGGGGTTATTTAGCTCCCCTCAGCAGAAATAGGACTATTGCACCTTAAGTGGGTGAGAGTATGAAAGAGGAGTCGTCTCAGGCCAAAAAGGCAACCATTCAACCCTTCATTGGATTTAATTTGCTTTCATTAACCAAAGTGTATAGATTATATACATATAAGTACAGTGTATGTGTGTGCGCGTTTATAAAACAATATTGTTTGGGGGTGGAAGACATGATCCCTGATCTGAGACCATTCCTCCATACAGAATCTCTCTAGATCCTTCAAATTTCGAGATTGACACTGGTGGATTTTCCTCTTAAACTGACCCCACAGGTTTTCTATGGGGTTCAATTCAGGGGACTGGGATGGCCATGGCAGAACCTTGATTTTGTGATCAGTAAACCATTTATTTGTTGATTTTGATGTATATTTTGGATCATTGTCCTGCTGGAAGATCAAACCACGGCACATTTTAGGCTTTCTGGCACAGGCAGTAAGGGGTTCATTTAATATCTGTTGATATTTGATAGACTCCATGATACCATATATCCTAACAAAATGGCTGCCCCAAAACATTAAAGAGCCACCACCATATTTAACCATGGGCATGAGGAACTTTCCATATGGCTACCTCTCTGTGTGCGCCAAACCCACCTCTGATGTTTATTGCCAAAAAGCTCTATTTTGGTTTTGTCTGACCATAGAACCCGATCCCATTTGAAGTGTCTAACAAACTGAAGACGCTTGAGTTTGTTTTTGAATGGGAATAGAGGCTTTTTTTTCTTGAAACCCATCCAAACAACTTGTGGGTGTGTAGACGAAGTAGGATTGTAGTTTTGGAGACTTTTGACTCCAAGATGCAATTAGCTTCTGCAATTCTCCAGCTATGATCCTTGGAGATATTTTGGCCACTTGAACCATCCTCTATGCAGTGTGTTGAGACAATATAGACAAGCATCCTTTTCCAGGTTAATGCATAACATTTCCAGTTGACTGGAAATGATTAATTATTGCCCTGATGGCAGAAATCTGCATTTTCAATGCTTTTGATATTTTCTTATAGCCACTTCCCATTTTGTGAAGCTCAACAACCTTTTGCCGCACATCACAGCTATATTTATTGTTCTTACCCATTGTGATGAATGACTAAGGGGATTTGGCCTATGTGTTACCTCATATTTATACCCCTGTGAAACAGGAAGTCATGGTTGAACATTTTTCCTGTTCCTAGTTACCCAAGTGTACTAAAAAATGTAAACTATCAATGGGAATATACTTAATATATTTTTCTCATATGAATTCATAGGGGTGCCAATAATAGCGCCACACTTATATTTAACAAGTTTTTTTTATTTTTTTTGGGGGGGGGGGGGGGCATGAACCTGTGTTGTGTTTGCAATTGTTTGATATCCACAAGAGCAGTGTATTTTTGTCTCTTTTTTGAACAAAAGATAAAAAAGTTAAACAAAGACAATTTTTCACAGCCTTCTTTGCTCATATTTACCAAGGGTACCAATATTAGTGAAGGGCACTGTATACACATAAAAACACAAATACATATGTATACATATATAGACACATCGTACATTTGAGCCCTTTGCAGACAAGTAGCTGAAACATTTAAAATCATACTTGCAATATTCATATTTAATAAAGTGTTTTTCACATAAAGGGAATATGTTCTAAGTAATTCTAAAAAGATATTCCTATATATATATATATATATATATATATATATATATATAATTTTTAGCTTTTACGCGCTCCATTGAAGTCTATAGGGGAATAAGTTAACAAGGTCGCAAAATCCTAATTTCGGATTTTTGCGGGCGCTGGGTTAGTGTGTGAGCTAAAACTTTTTACTTTCGACTTGTAATATAACAATAATAACAATATAATAATAATATTATTATATAAAATACACAAAAAACAAAATTGATAAATGCTATTGATAAATCAGTGTTTTTATACTCAAAAAATATACTCTGCACTAGTGGAATAATAGACTTGTGCCATGTGGAGTAACTAGACAATTCCCTGGCTTTGGTCCTCCTCTTTCTAAAAACTACAAAAAACATATAGCTGTTAGGTCTCTTTTGTAAGAGTAATAAAAATTAGGCTTTGTCCCCATCGATGGCTGCTGGAACATATAGGGCAAGATACAAGAACATAAAAGGAGTAACTAGAGGGATTGCAGTGAGTGTGGTCTCTACTAGACCCACAGAACCCACGTGGGGCCCATTCTGGATAATGTAAATATACCCACACACACAGACTGAAATAATAATGTCTGCAAGGTGCTAAAGGCTATGGGCTTAGTCTAGTATTTGCCCTGGTCTTCCCAGGTTCTATTTACACCTTGGTAAGTATAAATGTTGTTATACTGTTGTTATTATTTGATCTTCACTGGAAGGACTAATACCATGCAGTGAGAAAACAGGTATCCCTTCCTCTGACATAAGCATAACACTATCATATCAAATGGTGTTTGTAAAGAAGTAAATGTATAGACGTGCCAAACAAAAAACAATAAATGTGTGCAGAAAAGGCAACTACATGCACAACTGATCCACCAATATGATGCCTAAGACCTAAAAGAATTAACTCTTGCATTAAAAATGGGAATTTGATAATGAATATGCATTCATTATTTATACCGCTTGCTTTTGATATAAAATACCTCTGAAATATACACTTGTTCCACACTCTCTAGATAAACTGGAACTCACATTCTGTAACCTTAGTATGCTGCAAAATGCTTAAAGGGACAGTCAAGTCCAAATTAAACTTTCATGATTCAGAGAGGGTTATTCAATTTTAAACAACTTTCCAATTTACTTTTATAATCAAATTTGCTTTGTTCTTTGAGATATATATATATATATATATATATATATATATAAACAGGTGGCCCTCGTTTTACAACGGTTCAATTTACACAGTTTCAGAATAACAACCTTTTTTTCCAGTCATGTGACTCCTATTGAAAAGCATTGAGAAGCAGTGCATTTATTAAAATAGCCAGTAGGTGGAGCTGTCCACTTGTGTTGCAGCAAAGCCAAGCAAGCTGAAATTAATCAGTTTAACCAGACCTGAGCTATCAAGCAGATTTCAAATGAACAATATCTTCCCGTCTATAAATCAGTCCAGATTGGAATGCATAGAAAACAGAATTTATGCTTACCTGATAAATTACTTTCTCCAACGGTGTGTCCGGTCCACGGCGTCATCCTTACTTGTGGGATATTCTCTTCCCCAACAGGAAATGGCAAAGAGCCCAGCAAAGCTGGTCACATGATCCCTCCTAGGCTCCGCCTACCCCAGTCATTCGACCGACGTAAAGGAGGAATATGCATAGGAGAAATCATATGATACCGTGGTGACTGTAGTTAGAAAAAATAAATCATCAGACCTGATTAAAAAAACCAGGGCGGGCCGTGGACCGGACACACCGTTGGAGAAAGTAATTTATCAGGTAAGCATAAATTCTGTTTTCTCCAACATAGGTGTGTCCGGTCCACGGCGTCATCCTTACTTGTGGGAACCAATACCAAAGCTTTAGGACACGGATGATGGGAGGGAGCAAATCAGGTCACCTAGATGGAAGGCACCACGGCTTGCAAAACCTTTCTCCCAAAAATAGCCTCAGAAGAAGCAAAAGTATCAAATTTGTAAAATTTGGTAAAAGTGTGCAGTGAAGACCAAGTCGCTGCCTTACACATCTGATCAACAGAAGCCTCGTTCTTGAAGGCCCATGTGGAAGCCACAGCCCTAGTGGAGTGAGCTGTGATTCTTTCAGGAGGCTGCCGTCCGGCAGTCTCATAAGCCAATCGGATAATGCTTTTAAGCCAAAAAGAAAGAGAGGTAGAAGTTGCCTTTTGACCTCTCCTTTTACCAGAATAAACAACAAACAAGGAAGATGTTTGTCTGAAATCTTTAGTGGCCTCTAAATAGAATTTTAGAGCACGGACCATGTCCAAATTGTGTAACAAACGTTCCTTCTTTGAAACTGGATTCGGACACAAAGAAGGTACAACTATCTCCTGGTTAATATTCTTGTTGGAAACAACTTTCGGAAGAAAACCAGGCTTAGTACGCAAAACCACCTTATCTGCATGGAACACCAGATAGGGCGGAGAACACTGCACAGCAGATAACTCAGAAACTCTTCTAGCAGAAGAAATTGCAACCAAAAACAAAACTTTCCAAGATAATAACTTAATATCTACGGAATGTAAGGGTTCAAACGGAACCCCTTGAAGAACTGAAAGAACTAGATTAAGACTCCAGGGAGGAGTCAAAGGTCTGTAAACAGGCTTGATTCTAACCAGAGCCTGAACAAACGCTTGAACGTCTGGCACAGCTGCCAGCCTTTTGTGAAGTAAAACAGATAACGCAGAGATCTGTCCCTTCAGAGAACTTGCAGATAATCCTTTCTCCAAACCTTCTTGTAGAAAGGATAGAATCTTAGGAATTTTTATCTTGTTCCAGGGGAATCCTTTAGATTCACACCAACAGATATATTTTTTCCATATCTTATGGTAAATTTTTCTAGTTACAGGCTTTCTAGCCTGAATCAGAGTATCTATTACAGAATCTGAAAACCCACGCTTTGATAAAATCAAGCGTTCAATCTCCAAGCAGTCAGTTGGAGGGAAATCAGATTCGGATGTTCGAATGGACCTTGAACAAGAAGGTCCTGTCTCAAAGGTAGCTTCCATGGTGGAGCCGATGACATATTCACCAGGTCTGCATACCAAGTCCTGCGTGGCCACGCAGGAGCTATCAAGATCACCGAAGCCCTCTCCTGATTGATCCTGGCTACCAGCCTGGGAATGAGAGGAAACGGTGGGAATACATAAGCTAGGTTGAAGGTCCAAGGTGCTACTAGTGCATCTACTAGAGTCGCCTTGGGATCCCTGGATCTGGACCCGTAACAAGGAACCTTGAAGTTCTGACGAGAGGCCATCAGATCCATGTCTGGAATGCCCCATAATCGCGTTATTTGGGCAAAGATTTCCGGATGGAGTTCCCACTCCCCCGGATGGAAAGTCTGACGACTCAGAAAATCCGCTTCCCAATTTTCCACTCCTGGGATGTGGATTGCAGACAAGTGGCAGGAGTGATTCTCCGCCCATTGAATTATTTTGGTTACTTCCTCCATCGCCAGGGAACTCCTTGTTCCCCCTTGATGGTTGATATATGCAACAGTCGTCATGTTGTCTGATTGAAACCTTATGAATTTGGCCTTTGCTAGTTGAGGCCAAGCTTTGAGAGCATTGAATATCGCTCGCAGTTCCAGAATGTTTATCGGGAGAAGAGATTCTTCCCGGGACCATAGCCCCTGAGCTTTCAGGGGTTCCCAGACCGCGCCCCAGCCCACCAGACTGGCGTCGGTCGTGACAATGACCCACTCTGGTCTGCGGAAGCTCATTCCCTGTGACAGGTTGTCCAGGTTCAGCCACCAACGGAGTGAATCTCTGGTTCTTTGATCTACTTGGATCGTCGGAGACAAGTCTGTATAATCCCCATTCCACTGTCTGAGCATGCACAGTTGTAATGGTCTTAGATGAATTCGTGCAAAAGGAACTATGTCCATTGCCGCAACCATCAAACCTATTACTTCCATGCACTGCGCTATGGAAGGAAGAAGAACAGAATGAAGTACTTGACAAGAGCTTAGAAGTTTTGATTTTCTGGCCTCTGTCAGAAAAATCTTCATTTCTAAGGAGTCTATTATTGTTCCCAAGAAGGGAACTCTTGTTGACGGGGACAGAGAACTTTTTTCTATGTTCACTTTCCACCCGTGAGATCTGAGAAAGGCTAGGACAATGTCCGTATGAGCCTTTGCTTTTGACAGAGACGACGCTTGAATCAGTATGTCGTCCAAGTAAGGTACTACTGCAATGCCCCTTGGTCTTAGCACCGCTAGAAGGGACCCTAGTACCTTTGTGAAAATCCTTGGAGCAGTGGCTAATCAGAATGGAAGTGCCACAAACTGGTAATGCTTGTCCAGAAAGGCGAACCTTAGGAACCGATGATGTTCCTTGTGGATAGGAATATGTAGATACGCATCCTTTAAATCCACCGTGGTCATGAATTGACCTTCCTGGATGGTAGGAAGAATTGTTCGAATGGTTTCCATCTTGAACGATGGAACCCTGAGAAATTTGTTTAGAATCTTGAGATCTAAAATTGGTCTGAATGTTCCTTCTTTTTTGGGAACTATGAACAGATTGGAGTAAAAGCCCATCCCTTGTTCTCCTAATGGAACAGGATGAATCACTCCCATTCTTAACAGGTCTTCTACACAATGTAAGAATGCCTGTCTTTTTATTTGGTTTGAAGACAATTGAGACCTGTGGAACCTCCCCCTTGGGGGTAGTTCCTTGAATTCCAGGAGATAACCTTGAGAAACTATTTCTAGCGCCCAAGGATCCTGAACATCTCTTGCCCAAGCCTGAGCAAAGAGAGAGAGTCTGCCCCCCACCAGATCCGGTCCCGGATCGGGGGCCAACACTTCATGCTGTTTTAGTAGCAGTGGCAGGTTTCTTGGCCTGCTTACCCTTGTTCCAGCCTTGCATCGGTCTCCAGGCTGGTTTGGTTTGAGAACTATTACCCTCTTGCTTAGAGGGTGTAGAATTTGAGGCTGGTCCGTTTCTGCGAAAGGGACGAAAATTTGGCTTATTTTTAGCCTTAAAAGACCTATCCTGAGGAAGGGCGTGGCCTTTTCCCCCAGTGATGTCTGAAATAATCTCTTTCAAGTCAGGGCCAAATAGCGTTTTACCTTTGAAAGGGATGTTAAGCAACTTGTTCTTGGAGGACACATCCGCTGACCAAGACTTTAGCCAAAGCGCTCTGCGCGCCACAATTGCAAAACCTGAATTTTTCGCCGCTAATCTAGCTAATTGCAAAGTGGCGTCTAAGATAAAAGAGTTAGCCAATTTAAGTGCTTGAACTCTGTCCATAACCTCCTCATATGAAGAGTCTTTATTGAGCGACTTTTCTAGTTCATCGAACCAGAAACACGCTGCTGTAGTGACAGGAACAATGCATGAAATTGGTTGTAGAAGGTAACCTTGCTGAACAAACATCTTTTTAAGCAAACCCTCTAATTTTTTATCCATAGGATCTTTGAAAGCACAACTATCTTCTATAGGGATAGTAGTGCGTTTGTTTAGAGTAGAAACCGCCCCCTCGACCTTGGGGACTGTCTGCCATAAGTCCTTTCTGGGGTCGACCATAGGAAATAACTTTTTAAATATAGGGGGAGGAACAAAAGGTATGCCGGGCCTTTCCCATTCCTTATTTACAATGTCCGCCACCCGCTTGGGTATAGGAAAAGCATCGGGGGGCACCGGGACCTCTAGGAACTTGTCCATCTTACATAATTTTTCTGGAATGACCAAATTGTCACAATCATCCAGAGTAGATAACACCTCCTTAAGCAGAGCGCGGAGATGTTCCAATTTAAATTTAAAAATAATAACATCAGGTTCAGCTTGTTGAGAAATATTTCCTGAATCTGAAATTTCTCCGTCAGACAAAACCTCCCTGCTGGCCCCTTCAGGTTGGCGTGAGGGTACGTCAGAACCATTATCATCAGCGTCCTCATGCTCTTCAGTATCTAAAACGGAGCAATCTCGCTTTCTCTGATAAGTAGGCATTTTGGACAAAATGTTTTTAATAGAATTATCCATTACAGCCGTTAATTGTTGCATAGTAAGAAGGATTGGCGCACTAGATGTACTAGGGGCCTCTTGTGTGGGCAAGACTGGTGTAGACACAGAAGGGGATGATGCAGTACCATGCTTACTCCCCTCGCTTGAGGCATCATTTTGGGCAATATCATTATCAGTGGCATCATTGTCCCTACTTTGTCTGGACACTAAGTCACATTCATCACATATATTTAAATGGGGAGGAACCTTGGCTTCCAAACATACAGAACATCGTCTATCTGATGGTTCAGACATGTTAGCAGGCATAAACTTGATAACAAAGCACAAAAAACGTTTTAAAATAAAACCGTTACTGTCACTTTAAATTTTAAACTGAACACACTTTATTACTGAATATGTGAAAAAGTATGAAGGAATTGTTCAAAATTCACCAAAATTTCACCACAGTGTCTTAAAGCATTAAAAGTATTGCACACCAAATTTGAAAGCTTTAACTCTTAAAATAACGGAACCGGAGCCGTTTTTACATTTAACCCCTATACAGTCCCTGGTATCTGCTTTGCTGAGACCCAACCAAGCCCAGAGGGGAATACGATACCAAATGACGCCTTCAATAAGCTTTTTCAGTGGTTCTTAGCTCCTCACACATGCATCTGCATGCCTTGCTTTCCAAAAACAACTGCGCATTAGTGGCGTGAAAATGAGGCTCTGCCTATGACTAGAAAAGGCCCCCAGTGAAAAAGGTGTCCAATACAGTGCCTGCCGTTTTTTTAATACATCCCCAAGATTAAAAGAACTATTTATAGTTAACATCCATTAAATATACTTATAAAGTAATAGTTTTAGCCCAGAAAAATGTCTACCAGTCTTTAAAGCCCTTGTGAAGCCCTTTATTCTTATACTAAACTAAGAAAATGGCTTACCGGTTCCCATAGGGAAAATGACAGCTTCCAGCATTACCAAGTCTTGTTAGAAATGTGTCATACCTCCAGCAGCAAAAGTCTGCTCACTGTTTCCCCCAACTGAAGTTAATTCATCTCAACAGTCCTGTGTGGAAACAGCCATCGATTTTAGTAACGGTTGCTAAAATCATTTTCCTCTTACAAACAGAAATCTTCATCTCTTTTCTGTTTCAGAGTAAATAGTACATACCAGCACTATTTTAAAATAACAAACTCTTGATTGAAGAATAAAACTACATTTAAACACCAAAAAAACTCTTAGCCATCTCCGTGGAGATGTTGCCTGTGCAACGGCAAAGAGAATGACTGGGGTAGGCGGAGCCTAGGAGGGATCATGTGACCAGCTTTGCTGGGCTCTTTGCCATTTCCTGTTGGGGAAGAGAATATCCCACAAGTAAGGATGACGCCGTGGACCGGACACACCTATGTTGGAGAAAGAACTGTTTGCAGAAAAATGCAAGTGAAGTCTGTGTTGTGTGATTATTTTATTAGCTTTATAATGCTGTTTAGCAAATGTTTTTGTTCATTTAACTTAGTTTAATTATATATTCTGCGTTGTGTGATTATTTTATTAGGTTTATAATGTTGTTTAGAATTTAAAGTCTTCATTTTAAAGCTTTAAAAATAATGTATTAGGTATTACTTATGACAATTTTGAGAGGGGCCTGGAACCTATCTCCTTCACTTCCCATTGACTTACATTATAAACTTGGTTTCAATTTACAACCATTCCTTCTGGAACCTAACCTAATAAATAAAAAAATAGGGGCACTCACCGTGAGCAAAAAAGCGTGTTTAATCAAACATTTAGAGTGAACGTTTTCAGGCTGTGATGCCTGTCCTCCTGACAAATAAAACAGTTTTTATTTTTCAGGAGTCTGAGGACGGGCATCACAGCCCGAAAACGTTCACTCTAAATGTTTTGTTAAACACGCTTTTTTGCTCACGGCGAGTGCCTCTATTTTTTGATTTCTACATATGGATATTCTGAGTGCACCTTGGTATTGTGAATTCTGAACAGAGAGTGCTGGTACTTTTGGATCTATATCTATATATAACTTTGTGCTAACTCCTCTGGAGTCAGCACTGATTGGCTAACATGCAAGTCTGTCAAAAGAACTGAGATAATGGGGCAGTCTGCAGAGGCTAAGATACAAGGTAATCACAGAGGTAAAAAGTATATTATTATAACTGTGTTGGTTGTGCAAAACTAGAGAATGGTTAAAAAGGGATTAAGGCTTTTCCTAGGTAAGAATTTGCCATAAAACAAGCTATAATGTTTTGATCCTTAGATACTTTTGGCTTAAAGGTACATAAGGTACATTAAACTAAAAATATATGCTATGTATATTAAACAGCAGCAAGGCTTATTTTTAATGTTTGTCATATATATGTTTGTCATATATATGAGAATTCGGCAATCAAATGTATTTGGGTTAAGCTAAATGTTTTATCTTCTACTTGTTGGATACATTGTGTTTGCTTATGCTTCAGCTGTCTCTGTTCAGGGGTACAGGGCTCATTGGTTGGCTGTGTATGGTTCTAATCATAAGCTTTTACACTTTCCCTTCACAAAATAAACTTTTATGGAATATCTCATTAATGAATCAGATAAATCTGCTAGTGTTTTATTCAGGATATTTTTTCAAGATGCTAATCTGTCAAGAATGTTTTTTTCTTTGAAGACAAGTATTTTCAGGGCAGACAATCCCGTAAGCTCTGTTCCATGTGATTATCCTCTTGTTTTAGTAATAGCAAACAAGGCCATCGATCCTTCACTTGGTTTCACATGGGACTTTTTTTTTTAACTGAGCTTTTGACTTGTTTTCCAAAGCCTGCGTGTGTTTGTTTGAAGGATCTATGTATCTCAGTGTGCTTGAAGGTCTCCCTGAAGTGGTAGGTTTGAAAAGCAAACCATCCCAGGAGATAGGAGATGTAGATCCACTTGGCTGTTATAACCACAGATATCATTCTGTCTAGTTGGGGCATAGTCTATTATTTAGAGCCGAAAACCGGATGTTCCATTTTTTGTTGAAGCATCATGCCAGGACACAATTCATTGGTATTAGTGCAAATGCATTTATTGTCAAGCATGTAGTGTAGTTTTCCTCATCCATGATTGAGTTGCCAATCTTAACGCATTCTCATATATATATATATATATATATATATATATATATATATATATATATATATATATATATATATATATATATATATACTGTATATTAAAAGGTTCTCAAAAGAGTATTTCATTTACTGTACATTATCCACAAAATATTTTACCTTCTTACAAATGTTTTTCTAGCAATTTCCTGGAATTTGGGAAATACAGTACTATTTTATAGCATCAATTAAACACAATGGCATTTATGCTTTATATGTGTTGATTATTAAGTGGAAGTTCAGACTTATACATCTTAGCAATAATTGCTGTGCTGTTTAAGGATCAAGAAGGGCAAAGCAGAAAGCTATTCTTCAGCTAAAGCCTCCTGCAGATTAAGCTGTAAATGTTTTATTATTGTGTGTTTGGTTTATGGGTCAGTGATCACCTCCATATACCTTTATCACACATCTTTACTTTATCTGGAAGCAATTTAGGATATAAGGAAGATTATTATTTTAGTTTTATTATTATGTGTGGTCTGTTCTCATTTGAATAAGTCAGAAAGCTTCAATGCAATTTTGGCTTTCTGTGTTTCTCTCTGTGACCCTTTTGGCATAAGGACTGATGAAAAACTCTTCCTTTTAAGATGAACGAGCATTCATTTGAAGGTATCGCTCCATTGCAGATTCAGTATGAGAAAAAAAATAAATCACTTTTGCAGTCTTGCAAGGCAACCGCTTGGTTTCTGCATACTTTACCTGTATCAGTTTGTTTTTGCACAGGCAACTTTTGGAAATTGTCTTTACTACTGTTTTTCTGGTGAACCACCATACACATAATATTAATAGCTCTCTGTGAAGAGTAAAAACAACACAGAAAGGGTGGTTATATATTAGAGAGAGATTGTGAGGGCTTTTACCCACTCCAAGGCAAGCCAAGGTAGAATACCCCACTACTATGTGAACACTGAGGGTTTATCAAATTTGGCAGCCCTTGTGGTCACTGCTCAATTTAGAAAGCAGTAGTCATTAGATATTGGCACTGGTAATATTTTTATTCTGGAGGCAAGAGGGCTATTGTTTTTAATATACCAAATAAAAATGTTCATACAATAAGTAATCATGGAACATCTCACTAAGAAGCCAATGATGTTGAAAAGATAGTGAATCAGATTGTGTTTATTGGGAGTTGTTTTTATATGTATTGAAGACTTTTTAACCAGAGAAGGCTACAATTCACGGCATAGCAATGTGCTGTAGCCCTTTCTGGCAGACAAATCTAATTATTAAATGCTATTGAAATAGTAAAGATGTATATAATGGACAGCCATTGTGAAACGGAATTTCACTTTTATATAGAGAATTTAGAGTGCTCTGTACTGAAATTGTTAAAATGTGTGCGGCATACATCCACCTCTCCTCTCTCTCTCTATTATATGCACAAAGTATGCTGTCACTGTATTTCACATCTATTCCAGAATTGTAAATTTCCCAGACAAATAAGCAGAGCCAACAAGCCTGGAAAGGTCACACCTGGCGTGTGGCCAGTCTGCTCCCTGCTCTCTAGACTGCACTCTCCAATTTTTAGGTTCACGGCACTCTGTGATTCCTCATTCTTTTGTCTGTCTTTCCTCTCCCAGCTGTTCCATTCAGAAGCCCAATCTACCCACCCCGGATAAAAAATAAAAATAAAAAAAAAAAGCACTTAAGTTTAGCTAACTCAAAAGGCCAGCTCAGCACAGCACGTGTCGACTCTTATCTCTGCTATCTTCAGATCCTATTCTACGGTTCTTAAGCTTACAGACAGAAAGAGAGAGGCAGGAGGAAAAGTAAATGGATTTAACTCCCATTGGCTCCCCTGAAGCAATTCAAACAAAAGTGCAAGCAACAAAGACATTTTCCAGTATGGCAGGTGCTGGTGTCAGATTCCGCCCCAAGCAAACAGAAGCAGAAGAAAAGAAAAAGAATGTGCTTTTCCGTTGAAGCTCAGACATGCAGGGGCAGGGGAAATACTAATAGTGCTGCAGTATTGTTAGTGCCACTACACAGTCAGGTGTTAATTCCCAGTACTACTTGTTTCAAAGACGCTAGGATTTTTTCTTTGATATGTATTTTTTTTAATAATTTTTTTTTTTAAAAGAAGGCCACAAATGAGAATTTGAGCTGTAAAAGCTTCAGTGAAACAAGTCCCGGTAACCCTCGTGCAGTCCCTAGTAATAAAATCTTACCTTTCCCATTACCGAAAAGACACTTTTACATCTAATCTAAAAAGGGGGAAGAAAAAAAAAAAGAACAAAACACAAAATCCAGTGAGTAAACACATCTGCTCCATAAGCATGTATGAGAGAGAATAGGCATAGCTTGCTGGTTATTGTTCTCTGAAAACTATTATGCTCGTAGTTTAAATGACGTTGCTTTAGTAATTATTTAGCTGGGGTGCTTAGAACAAATTGCAAGATGATGGAAAGCAGTTTAAGCAGCAGGTGTTGTAGACAAGATAACTTTAAATTGGAATTATTTAAAGGAACATTGTACCCATTTCTTATTTGTTTATTCAAGAAGAGGGTATTTCAAACTTTTTTTTATTTTATTAATAAATAAATAAATATATATATATATATAACATTCTATTAACTTTTCTGTGATAAATCTGCCTACTTTGTCTTACCAAGCTCCTAAAAAATTGTCCCTGTCTACCAATGGATATATAGGAAGTGTCTCTTTCTGATAATAAGCAATGAATACCTATGTATTCAACAGGAATTTATTGTTGTATTTTAATTTTGCTCAACCATTTTTCTTTCATTCAAAATTGCTTTACATATGTATAATAATAAAATGAAATACAAAAAAAATCAAAGTGCAATGTTCCTTTAAGATGAGTTGTTTCATAGGTAAAGAAGACTGATATCATGTGATCATCCTTATGTTTCTTTACAGTGCAGCCTAGATATGAAACTGAAGAAAATGTTCAACCTTTCATATGACCAAATCTATTTCCATTCTATATTTTGTGGGAAGCCACAGTTGATGCAACGGATTTTAGGAGATTAAAACAAATGCTTGTGATTGGTTATCAATCTAAATACACAAAAAAAAACCCCATAACAAAATACAAAATGTTGGCACAGGTTTCAATGGTGACATAAATGATGCATTGTGGTATAGATGCAAGCTATGTACTTACAGATAAACATTTTCACATACATGAAGCATTGTGGTATAGATGCAAGCTATGTACTTACAGATAAACATTTTCACATACATGAAGCATTGTGGTATAGATGCAAGCTATGTACTTACAGATAAACATTTTCACATACATGAAGCATTGTGGTATAGATGCAAGCTATGTACTTACAGATAAACATTTTCACATACATGAAGCATTGTGGTATAGATGCAAGCTATGTACTTACAGATAAACATTTTCACATACATGAAGCATATGGTAGTTAACTGATCAGACCCACTTGGAGAGATAGTACTTTTTTATCAACGCCTAGACTTTTCACCTTTTGCTCCAGCTCCAGTCATGCATACAGAGTACTGAAAGCCAAGAATGGAAAGGAACCCAGTAAGGGGTCACGTGACTTAAAAAAGCACAACATGTGCTATACACAAATCCTAAATAGGATAAGCTGAATTGTCCAGTCACCAAGGAAATGATTCTCTAATGCTCTCTGGTCTGGCGAGATTCTATATTATGCCTCATCAATAACATTCTCCTGTAAATGATAGACACATAGTGATCAGTAATATAGGCTGACAATTTCCAAGCCAGAATTAGGCCCCAAGTGAGATGTTAAAGACGTATTCATAAGGTGGCATAACTGCATTCAATACATGCATGGAGTGGTCTTCTTACTTGAAAACTGCACTCAAAACAACAGTTCTTGATGTCAACCCTTTTATATTTATCATACTGACTCACAGGAGGACCTTGGAGGACCTGCAGCACAATGTTAAGGTTTCATTCCAAACACGTGGCTAAAAGATATTGCAAAAACAATCTTTATTTTATGAACGCCATATGCACCTATGGTGGTACTATACATATCAAGCTGTAGTTGTTGGTCAAAATAACTCTGTAATAATGAAGGCCAAGCTATTCCCACCATAATCCCTGAGCACTGACAACAAATGGTTTCTGTGGATTGCGTTTTTCCAGGGAATCCCCCCTCAACAGAATACCACCCAGGTATGGAATTATTGATACATCACAAGATCTGAACATTTCTTTGTTGTACATCTACCTAATACGATAACTCCCTCTAACACACTGTACACTTGTTATGGTCACTCAGGGCTAGATTTATCATTTAAGGTTTCCTCTATTTTCACCTTAAATTTCTTCTGAGAACGAATCCCCTTATTTATCATGTGAAAATGTGCCTAAAATAAGGGCAACTTGACTCCAAAATTCTCCTACCAAATATGCGTTTGCCAAGGCGCACCGGTGCACAAAAAAAAGGGTTATTCCAGCTGTTGCGGGCGCATTTTTAAGACTAAGTCGTGTAATACAAACAGTCACAAATTTATCGTTTACATGCGCCATGTAAGAATGCAAAATTCTCTCACAAAACGGCGCACAACAGTACTGCGGAGAACAGCATTGAAATCAGTTCTCTTTCTGCTCTGGTATTGCGCACATCAAGCTTTATCATTAAGTTTTTTTTAACGCTAGCAGGAGGTATGTCTGGTATGGTTGCATTTAAATTAAAAACTTTAATTTCTCATTTATTACACACACGATATATACAATATAAGTTACAAATAGGGCGCAAAATTGCCCCATGCAAAACCCAAATGTAATGTTCACATATTGAGATATATATATATATAAGCACAAAAACTGAACTAAAAACAGAGTGCTTTTACATAATAAATAAGGAGAACTTTTTATTTTATGTAGGGAAATGTATAATTATTCGCCCTAGCTCACCTTCTGAAAAGAGCAATTTAATACATTTTTTTTTATAAATTGGAGCGCACCGGTGCACCTTTCCAAAGGCGAGCTTCAGAGAATTAATAGGAGAATCTAATGGAGAATTCTGCAAACCCTTGATACAGATAGCCCTCAGTGTCTGATTCCCCTCTCTACAACTTTCTCCAGACATCTTCTTTCATACACTAAGATCACTGTAACGGATGATGCAAATGGAGGGGAAAAAAAGGGAAAAACAAAACAATTAAACCGGGGCCAGTAGGTTAAAAATATAATTTAATAAAAACTAACTGTATAATTCTAGTCAATATTTGTAGGCCATTTTCTACATGAAAAGTAAAATATTTAGAAAACATTTTGTAGGCCATTTTATAGATGGAAATATTTAGAAACCACTGAGATACTGAAAGCAATTATTCATTTCCAGCATTATATGAGTGCAAGAATTTTCAAAAAATGTATGGAATCTTCTACACATACCTGCTACCCCCTTTATGCTTTATTAGGCAAAGCAAAACAATACGTCTGAGCAACTACACTTTTTTTTACTTGCATAACTCTAATAATCTCTATTTTTAATGTATCATCACAATCCATGGGACTTCCGAGCTAAAGCAGAAGGAACAAATAGAGCAAAGGAATCCATGAATGCCTTTGACACGCATAAGGTCATTTAAATTATTAAAACATCTACCATTAAAATGGGAAATGCATATTAATATGAACAGGTAGCTCATCTGAATATTTTTTTAAATAAAATGTCACAGAGGAAAGGAAGAAAAAATCCTACAAATATTTACAAGATACATATACATTCATATACCTGAGAAAACAAAACTATTGATAATGCAGACCACAATCATGGTGAAACAACAGATCATTTAATGTTATTTTTTTTAGGGAGTTATACAATAGACTTCTATGTGGCATTAGATTTTTTTTTCTTTTCATCTTTATTACCAAGTTCCCCACTCAAAAATTACAAAATCTCCACAAAAGTTAGATTTAAAAAACAAAACAAAAACCTCCTACTATAACAAGCAAATCCATCTGCATGAATTTGTTAGTCAAACTTTCTTTTAAAGAGTAATGAGCGCTGAACATTAAGTAGGTTAGTTGATATAAAAGCAAAAGGGTCTAATTAGCATTTCATATATGGGCAAGCTCATGGTGTAAATAAATGAGTAGAGAATTACACATATCTATGGCCTGTTTCTCAAACATTTTGTTCCAATTCAAGAACAAAAAAAAGTGTTTACAACAATATTAATGTATGAAGTGATAGAGGAAAAAAATATGTTTAATGCTTTGGTACAGAGCAAACAAAAAAAAAATATATCTGGGACAAAAAAAAAAAAGGTAAGGATAAAGAACAGATGCAAGCACAGAAGGAGAAAGACATCTAGAGGGGAGAGGACACAATAGGTCAGAAGAGAATGAAGCAGGGGGACTGAAGTAACAATACAAAAGAAGAGTAACTGACATGGCTCGATGGGACAGGGGCGCAGGAGTCATACTACAGACGGTTGGAGAGGACGGATCAGGTTACAGCAGGACAGGCATATTCTTATGCTTAAAGGAAAGGAATATATGCAATTGTAAAATGTTTTGTTTACATCCAAGACTTTAGAATTGTTCAGCAGCAGTGTAAATTGGCAGCACCTGCAGGATGTCTACTCTACATTAGTATTTTCTAATAAGTGCACAGTTAATGTTCTAGTCCGTTAGGAAACATATCAAACAGGAGCACACAAACTACTGAGGTCATTGTCAGATTCCAATCATATACTTTAGTCAAGTACATAAATTCTAGCAATGAAGATTTTCAACCCTTGCTGTTTAATGAGCTTGCTGCTTGCAGCAACAATAAAAGGCTAATAATGATGAGGACTTTTTAAACAGGAATCGAGGAAATTAGAACTGATCACAAAGCAAAAAAATAAATGCATGAACATGCTGGAAGTGAAAGAATGATATATAATTAATCTCCAGCCTCGCTCTCTGTCCTCAACTCCAGACGCTTGGCCACCCTCAAGCAACGACATCTGTTAAGCAGCTCTCCTTCCCCGCCCACGGCAGCACTGAAGATATAGAACTGCTGTTCTCTAAACGGTTAAGCTGGGGGATATCCATACATAAGGCAGCTCAATTACGCTTGTATAGTGCTGTACCTATTTCCAACATGTCACTGTGAAAAGCGGTGCCAATCAACTCTATACATTTGAATTGAGATAAGAATTAGTTCTAACGGCTAAATGTAAATTACTTTGCCAATTTTGTTTTAAAAAGACAAGCTATAGTAGAACAATATGAGAATAGAGTAATGTGATTCTATGGTGATGTAATGCAGTGTTTACAAACTTATTTAAAACAGCGTTCAATAAGATAAGTTAGCTAAAACATCAACATTAACCCCTTAATGACCAATGTTTTTACCAGTTTCCATGCTTAAATAACACAAGCAATTTAGGTATTTTTGCTCACTATTGGTTTTACCTTAATTGTCCACTTTCTAGTTAAGTGCACACATACATATTATATAATGTTTTGGTTTTTTTACAGACAAACGTGCCTTTCTAGTGATACCCCATACTGGTATATAAAATAACAATTAATAGGAATTTAATAGCATATATTTGTAAAATTTAGACACCCCAGGTATTTATCTAGAGGTATTTTGGCACATTATGTTTAACCCTTTCATCACTAAGATCATAAAATAAAATCTAGGGGTGAAAAGCACAAAAAACCCACTTTATTAAAATACATTTTTTTTTTTAACTTTATTAAAAGAAAATTAAAACAATGGCTTGTCATTTTTGATGCAATTATTGTGACTGGCTGTCACAGTAATCACATGACCATCGGACACTTTTTGTGCATCACTGGTCTGCCTGACTCCTGAGGCACCCAGTGTTTGGCCATTGAGCCTGATACTAGCATGCATTGCAGCATGCTAGTATCTATGCTCCATTTGAAGTATACAATCTCCGTGAGTGTCTGTCACAGTAATCACATGACCATCGGACACTTTCTGTGCATCACTGGTCTGCCTGACTCCTGAGGCACCCAGTGTTTGGCCATTGAGCCTGATGCTAGCATGCATTGCAGCATGCTAGTATCTATGCTCCATTTAAATTATACAATCACCGTGAGTGGCTGTCACAGTGATTTTATAAACAGTAACATGTTTGATGACAATGTGTATCTCATGAATGGAGGGTACCCCACTGATAGGCATGGGATCACAGGGCCACACTGTCCCTGTGATTGCTAGCCGTGGATGTTTTCCATTACGCTATTTCTGCACTGCCTAACTCCTGAGGCAGGCAGAAATAGCACAGGAACATATTGATTAGAAATGAGTTACAGTACTTATTAGGCTTATGCAACCCTCTCTCTCCCTTGCAGTAGTTGTCAAACTTTTTATTAATAACTTTTTTTTTTTGCTAAATTCATGATGCCACCAATTAATGCCACAAACACTACACTAATGGATAACATGCAAAAATGTAACTATATCAAAATTCAAAAGCTGAATTAGAGAGTACTGTTTTACAGAACAGAGGACTTAAAATTATAAATGTTCTGCACGTAAAAATGTGTCTTGTTAATCATGGGATGTGATTTTGTTTATTGAACATGCTCTATAATGTGAGTAAATACAAATCTATGGAAAGAGTTCCAATCTGCTATCTATATGGGCATAACCATCTTGTATGTGTTTTTGTGCTACACAGCTGTAGTGTATGCAACAGAACGAACACATACCCAACTTGTAGACCCGGATACAGACCCAACACAACACAACACAACAGACACAACTGAAAAGAACCATCTGGAGAGGAGAAGAGCAGATACAGACTACCCTACTCCTTACCTATATCCCATGTGCCTCTGGACATTTTAGGAAGTATATTTTTTGGGGGGTATTTAAAAGTCAAATTTATATGTGACCCTCAAGGCTTCGTTGGCCATCATTAGTCTAAAATATAAAAAATATGTGTAAGTATATTTTATTCAAATTGTGACAAGTTCCGTTTTTGTGATACTGATTAGGAATGGCTGCCTTAGTATATTAAAGGAACATTAAAACTCGAAATGTAATACCTTATAAATTAATAAAATGTAACACCATTGTACAATAAACTCATAATTTCTTGTGATTGATTTTGCAGTAAAAACATAATTTATGCTTACCTGATAAATTCCTTTCTTCTGTAGTGTGATCAGTCCACGGGTCATCATTACTTCTGGGATATTAACTGCTCCCCTACAGGAAGTGCAAGAGGATTCACCCAGCAGAGCTGCATATAGCTCCTCCCCTCTACGTCACTCCCAGTCATTCGACCAAGGACCAACGAGAAAGGAAAAGCCAAGGGTGAAGTGGTGACTGGAGTATAAATTAAAAAATATTTACCTGCCTTAAAAACAGGGCGGGCCGTGGACTGATCACACTACAGAAGAAAGGAATTTATCAGGTAAGCATAAATTATGTTTTCTTCTGTTAAGTGTGATCAGTCCACGGGTCATCATTACTTCTGGGATACCAATACCAAAGCAAAAGTACACGGATGACGGGAGGGATAGGCAGACTCTTTATACAGAAGGAACCACTGCCTGAAGAACCTTTCTCCCAAAAATAGCCTCCGATGAAGCAAAGGTGTAAAATTTGTAAAAAGTATGAAGCGAAGACTAAGTTGCAGCCTTGCAAATCTGTTCAACAGAGGCCTCATTCTTGAAGGCCCAAGTGGAAGCCACAGCTCTAGTAGAATGAGCTGTAATTCTTTCAGGGGGCTGCTGTCCAGCAGTCTCATAAGCTAAACGAATTATGCTACGAAGCCAAAAAGAAAGAGAGGTAGCGGAAGCTTTTTGACCTCTCCTCTGCCCAGAGTAAATGACAAACAGAGAAGACGTTTGTCGGAATTCCTTAGTTGCCTGCAAGTAAAATTTTAGAGCCCGGACTACATCCAGGTTGTGCAGTAGACGTTCCTTCTTTGAAGAAGGATTTGGGCATAAAGAAGGAACAACAATCTCTTGATTGATATTCCTGTTAGTAACTACCTTAGGTAAGAACCCAGGTTTAGTACGCAGGACTACCTTATCCGAATGAAAAATCAAATAAGGAGAATCACAATGTAAGGCTGATAATTCAGAGACTCTTCGAGCCGAGGAAATAGCCATTAAAAATAGAACTTTCCAAGATAACAACTTTATATCAATGGAATGAAGGGGTTCAAACGGAACGCCCTGTAAAACATTAAGAACAAGGTTTAAACTCCATGGTGGAGCAACAGTTTTAAACACAGGCTTAATCCTGGCCAAAGCCTGACAAAAAGCCTGGACGTCAGGAACTTCTGACAGACGTTTGTGTAACAGAATGGACAGAGCTGAGATCTGTCCCTTTAATGAACTAGCAGAAAAACCCTTTTCTAAACCTTCTTGTAGAAAAGACAATATCCTAGGAATCCTAACCTTACTCCAAGAGTAACCTTTGGATTCACACCAATGTAGGTATTTACGCCATGTCTTATGGTAAATCTTTCTGGTAACAGGTTTCCTAGTCTGTATTAAGGTACTAATAACTGACTCAGAAAACCCACGTCTTGATAAAATTAAGCGTTCAATTTCCAAGCAGTCAGCTTCAGAGAAGTTAGATTTTGATGTTTGAAGGGACCCTGTATCAGAAGGTCCTGTTTCAGAGGTAGAGACCAAGGCGGACAGGATGACATGTCCACCAGGTCTGCATACCAAGTCCTGCGTGGCCACGCAGGTGCTATTAGAATCACTGATGCTCTCTCTTGTTTGATTCTGGCTATCAATCGAGGAAGCAACGGGAAGGGTGGAAACACGTAAGCCATCCTGAAGTCCCAAGGTGCTGTCAGAGCATCTATCAGGACTGCTCCTGGATCCCTGGATCTGGACCCGTAACGAGGAAGCTTGGCGTTCTGTCGAGACGCCATGAGATCTATCTCTGGTTTGCCCCAACGTCGAAGTATTTGGGCAAAGACCTCCGGATGAAGTTCCCACTCCCCCGGATGAAAAGTCTGACGACTTAAGAAATCCGCCTCCCAGTTCTCCACTCCCGGGATGTGGATTGCTGACAGGTGGCAAGAGTGAGACTCTGCCCAGCGAATTATCTTTGATACTTCCATCATAGCTAGGGAGCTTCTTGTCCCTCCCTGATGGTTGATGTAAGCTACAGTCGTGATGTTGTCCGACTGAAACCTGATGAACCCCCGAGTTGTCAACTGGGGCCAAGCCAGGAGGGCATTGAGAACTGCTCTCAATTCCAGAATGTTTATTGGCAGGAGACTCTCCTCCTGACTCCATAGTCCCTGAGCCTTCAGGGAATTCCAGACGGCACCCCAACCTAGAAGGCTGGCGTCTGTTGTTACAATTGTCCAGTCTGGTCTGCTGAATGGCATCCCCCTGGACAGGTGTGGCCGAGAAAGCCACCATAGAAGAGAATTTCTGGTCTCTTGATCCAGATTCAGAGAAGGGGATAAGTCTGAGTAATCCCCATTCCACTGACCTAGCATGCACAGTTGCAGTGGTCTGAGGTGTAAGCGTGCAAAGGGTACTATGTCCATTGCCGCTACCATTAAGCCGATTACCTCCATACATTGAGCCACTGACGGGTGTTGAATGGAATGAAGAGTGCGGCAAGCACTTTGAAGTCTTGATAGCCTGTCCTCTGTCAGGTAAATCTTCATTTCTACAGAATCTATAAGAGTCCCCAGGAAGGGAACTCTTGTGAGTGGAACGAGTGAACTTTTCTTTTCGTTCACCTTCCATCCATGTGACCTTAGAAATGCCAGCACTAACTCTGTATGAGATTTGGCAGTTTGAAAGCTTGAAGCTTGTATCAGAATGTCGTCTAGGTATGGAGCTACCGAGATTCCCCGCGGTCTTAGTACCGCCAGAAGAGCACCCAGAACCTTTGTGAAGATTCTTGGCGCTGTAGCCAATCCGAATGGAAGAGCCACAAACTGGTAATGCCTGTCTAGGAAGGCAAACCTTAGGTACCGGTAATGATCTTTGTGAATCGGTATGTGCAGGTAAGCATCTTTTAAATCTACAGTGGTCATGTACTGACCCTCTTGGATCATAGGTAAAATTGTCCGAATAGTCTCCATCTTGAACGATGGAACTCTTAGGAATTTGTTTAGGATCTTTAAGTCCAGGATTGGTCTGAAAGTTCCCTCTTTTTTGGGAACCACAAACAGATTTGAGTAAAACCCCTGTCCCTGTTCCGATCGTGGAACTGGATGGATTACTCCCATTAACAAGAGCTCTTGTACGCAGCGTAGAAAAGCCTCTTTCTTTGTCTGGATTGTTGACAATCTTGACAGATGAAATCTCTCTCTTGGAGGAGAGTATTTGAAGTCCAGAAGGTATCCCTGAGATATTATCTCTAGCGCCCAGGGATCCTGAACATCTCTTGCCCAAGCCTGGGCGAAGAGAGAAAGTCTGCCCCCCACTAGATCCGATCCCGGATCGGGGGCCCTCAATTCATGCTGTTTTGGGGGCAGCAGCAGGTTTCCTAGTCTGCTTGCCCTTGTTCCAGGACTGGTTAGGTTTCCAGCCTTGTCTGTAGCGAGCAACAGCTCCTTCCTGTTTTGGTGCAGAGGAAGTTGATGCTGCTCCTGCTTTGAAATTACGAAAGGAACGAAAACTAGACTGTCTAGTCTTGGCTTTGGCTTTGTCCTGAGGCAGGGCATGGCCTTTACCTCCTGTAATGTCAGCGATAATCTCTTTCAACCCGGGCCCGAATAAGGTCTGCCCTTTGAAAGGTATATTAAGCAATTTAGACTTAGAAGTAACATCAGCTGACCAGGATTTTAGCCACAGCGCCCTGCGTGCCTGAATGGCGAATCCTGAATTCTTCGCCGTAAGTTTAGTAAGATGTACTACGGCCTCCGAAATGAATTAATTAGCTAGTTTAAGGACTCTAAGCCTGTCCGTAATGTCGTCCAGAGTACCTGAACCAATGTTCTCTTCCAGAGACTCAATCCAGAATGCCGCTGCAGCCGTGATCGGCGCAATGCATGCAAGGGGTTGCAATATAAAACCTTGTTGAACAAACATTTTCTTAAGGTAACCCTCTAACTTTTTATCCATTGGATCTGAAAAAGCACAGCTATCCTCCACCGGGATAGTGGTACGCTTAGCTAAAGTAGAAACTGCTCCCTCCACCTTAGGGACCGTTTGCCATAAGTCCCTTGTGGTGGCGTCTATTGGAAACATTTTTCTAAATATCGGAGGGGGTGAGAACGGCACACCGGGTCTATCCCACTCCTTAGTAACAATTTCAGTAAGTCTCTTAGGTATAGGAAAAACCTCAGTACTCGTCGGTACCGCAAAATATTTATCCAACCTACACATTTTCTCTGGTATTGCAACTGTGTTACAATCATTCAGAGCCGCTAACACCTCCCCTAGTAATACACGGAGGTTTTCCAGTTTAAATTTAAAATTTGAAATATCTGAATCCAGTCTGTTTGGATCAGAACCATCACCCACAGAATGAAGTTCTCCGTCCTCATGTTCTGCCACCTGTGACGCAGTGTCTGACATGGCCCTAATATTATCAGCGCACTCTGTTCTCACCCCAGAGTGATCACGCTTACCTTTTAGTTCTGGTAATTTAGCCAAAACATCAGTCATAACAGTAGCCATATCCTGTAATGTGATTTGTAATGGCCGCCCAGCTGTACTCGGCGCTACAATATCACGCACCTCCCTCTGAGCGGGAGATGTAGGTACTGACACGTGAGGCGAGTTAGTCGGCATAACTCTCCCCTCGTTGTTTGGTGAAATTTGTTCAATTTGTACAGATTGATTTTTATTTAAAGTAGCATCAATACAGTTAGTACATAAATTTCTATTGGGCTCCACTTTGGCATTGCAACAAATGACACAGGTATCATCTTCTGAATCAGACATGTTTAACACACTAGCAAATAAACTTGCAACTTGGAAATACAATTCAAATAGAATAATATTAAAACGTACTGTGCCTTTAAGAAGCACAGAAGATCTATGACAGTTAAAAATTAATAAATTGAAACAGATATAGCCTCAATCCTTGTAAACAACACAACTTTAGCAAAGGTTTAATCCCATTAGCAAAGATAACAATTTCTGAAAGCAGGAAACAAATTACAGAATAAAAGTTTTTATTTCAGTCAAACTATAATTCTCACAGCTCTGCTGAGAGAAATTACCTCCCTCAAAATAAGTTTTGAAGACCCCTGAGCTCTGTAGAGATGAACCGGATCATGCAGGGAATACAATGAGTTGCTGACTGAAATATTTGATGCATAGTAAAAGCGCCCCTCCCCCACACACACAGCAGTGAGGGAGAACAGAAACTGACAGAAAAAACAGATTTAAGCAACTGCCAAGTGGAAAAATGGTGCCCAAACATTTATTCACTCAGTACCTCAGCAAATGAAAACGATTTTACATTCCAGCAAAAACGTTAAACATAATCTCTAGTTATTAAACAGCTTTATGTCTTTCTTACAGTGTAATTCTAGTGAAGTACCATTCTCCCAGAATACTGAAGTGTAAAGTATACATACATGACATTATATCGGTATGGCAGGATTTTCTCATCAATTCCATTGTCAGAAAATAAAAACTGCTACATACCTCTATGCAGATTCATCTGCCCGCTGTCCCCTGATCTGAAGTTTACCTCACTCCTCAGATGGCCGAGAACAGCAATATGATCTTAACTACTCCGGCTAAAATCATAGCAAAACTCTGGTAGATTCTTCCTCAAACTCTGCCAGAGAGGTAATAACACACTCCGGTGCTATTTTAAAATAACAAACTTTTGATTGAAGATATAAAACTAAGTATAATCACCATAGTCCTCTCACACGACCTATCTAGTTGCTGGGTGCAAGAGAATGACTGGGAGTGACGTAGAGGGGAGGAGCTATATGCAGCTCTGCTGGGTGAATCCTCTTGCACTTCCTGTAGGGGAGCAGTTAATATCCCAGAAGTAATGATGACCCGTGGACTGATCACACTTAACAGAAGAAATATCTTGCTTTTTTTGTATACATTACACTTGCCCCCCAAAGCAGCTGGACGCAAAATTTTGTAACTTATGTATACTGCAAAATGCTTTAGATTGCCTGAACCAGCTATATACTACACAGTGATTGCTTTGAACTGTGCATAAACTGATTTACAGTTAGCTTTATTTAGTCTCAATCAAGGGAGAGAAGATATACTGTAAATAACAAGGTTTGAAGTAGTTAAGACAAAATTCAGAGTTTTGCAACGCATTCAAAAGTTATAGATATTTTGACTTTAATATCTGATTTAATTACTACCACCAGTCTCAAAAGCTCTACCATATATCTATCACTCTTCCCACATATTACTTTTTACTCACATATAGAGCATATCGTCTTTTCTGGAAATTATCCAGAGAAGCTGTTAACTGTTTGTCATCTGAAATAATAGAAAGTATAATCTGTTTAGAGCTTATTGACATGCTGGAAAATAAAAACATGAAAAAAGATTCCCTTTAATTAACAAATCCATTGTTAGAAACTTTCTTTGTTATGGACATGTTTAGCATAAAAAGTCCTGACTACATTTGTTTTAACTTAAATCTACCATTTTATCTATCACATTTTTGCGATTTTATACAACCACCAATTTAATGTAAATAATAATCATATTCTTGAGGCCCCTTTTCATGTTGGCCAACTGAATTAATAAGATTCTTACTCTACTACCCCATCATGTGCCACCTGTATTCAAGGCTTACTGTATATGTGTTATTTCACAGAATATGTAGCTTGCTAGCAAGTGCTGATTTTACATTACGTGACATGTTTATACTTCCAGTTGATTACTTAATTGTAGAAAAACAGAGTGACTAAACACTATAAGCCTCCGTAGGATGATACATTATGTGCATGATCTGTTATCAGATATACAGGGACAGGACAGGTTGCTCTTCTCCGTATCTAGTAACAGACATGATGACACAATTAACAATTTCATTTCTGCACCTCACTCTTGAATGTGTTAAGCTGGGCTGGTCTTTGTTTAGCATTCTACTGCCTCAAGAAACAGGTAACAGTTGACACTGTTTACATCTATTTGTATAAGGATACATAAAGCAAATCATTACGCTTCATTTTGCAAGTCATTAGCATGCAGAATGACCTCATAGTGAACAGATGCGCTGTGATTAGATCAGTACTCTCAGCAGTTGTGCGTCCCTATGCAATTAACCCTTTGAACATATGCGTGTGCAACAGAAAGTTTCCCTCAGAGTTATTATTTAACCCAATACTGATGCCAACATACTAGGTGAAGACTGATCACCTTCCCTCAAGCTAAGCCTAGATCTCAAATTTTGCTATTTTGCTAAAAGATTGGGAGATTCTTAGTTCAAGGTAATTCATGATAATGTCTCGGGTATCTGTAACGGTTTTGTAAACAGCCTTGTTAGTTGGTTTGAAAGCAGATAATTAAATAACATGTACAACAATGAGTATTTCTAATGTGTTAGGAAGTCATTAAAAAAATAAACAAAAACAACATTTCAGAAGCAGTTGAATATGGACAATAAACTCAAGAATGTTTAAAATGAAAAATGAATGTATCAAATATAAGATTTTAGTTTGATGTAAAATCAATTTATCAAAACAATCTTTCATTTTGGATAAAAAAAGCAATTAAAAAAAATCACTGTTTAAAGTGTGACAGCTGTAGGGAATTAAAGATTGTACAACTAATCAAACAATTGCAACATACTCAGTCCAAATGATCCTCATACTAAGGTAGTTGTCTTATTGAGATCTTACACCTCCAATATATATGCTACTACACTATACATTATTGTACTGCTATATCTACCTGCCACAGTTCTAACCACATTATTTTAATGCACAATTTTCTTGTGGTAAAGTCACCTTGGAAAAAAAAAAAGGGGCAACATTTTAATTAATAGATAAAAACAGGCTTTAAAGGATGACTCCCCCAAAAATACAATTACACTCATTAAATACATTACCTAATTTTGATATTTTACAGTTACAATTCAGTATAATACATGGTAAAACACTAATGTTATAATCATTGTAGACCTAGTATCATGCTCTAAAGGTATTTAAAAAAAAATAAATGTATACTTTTTTTCCTGACACGTCCACCTTACTATTTATATTGATGAGCAAAAGTTCTTACAAAGCCCTTTTATTACTTTTTTTGTTAAATCAAACTGCCCACTGACTTGGTCTTCAGAAAACTCATTAAAGCAGAAGCCCTTATACCCACCACCTTCCGATATCATCCAAGCACACCACTAGTAGGGTATCACATCAAACCTTTGCTTTTAGAATGAAAAAAAAATATATTGTAATCTTAAATTTGATACAGAACATATTTTACAAAACTGTGAAATAAAGAACATTGAAAAATATGCTTCATTTGTGGTTAAGCCATTCATTTTATGGAAATTTGACTTTGCAATGCCAGAACTGCTAAATTAAAAAACAAATCTGTGGCTTCACAGTGTGACCAGATATGAAACCTTGATGTGAAGTGAATTGCTGTCATTCTTGTGTTACAAATATAATCATGTGTCCGTCAAGACAAACTGAAGTGGTGGGGGGGAAAAATGCGTATAGATTCACCAAATGTTTAGATACAGTGATAAAAATAATATACGTACAAGATCTTTTCTTTTAAATGTACCTTGTCTCATCAGACAATGTCACTTCCACTTCTCACAAAGCAGTAACTCAGCATTTAAGCAGCAGAATAGCTAGACAAGTAATACAAAAGCCCCCAGAAGCGCACCTTGCTTAGCTAAAAAACGTTTTCCCCTACGCTTCAAGCCAAAGTCTACTTTATGTCAAATATCCTTATTACTGTATTTATGGGAACTGTAATAAATTGTACTAAAGAACTGAACTTTAAATTCAATTTAAACAATTCAGTAAGCTCAGCATATAATGTTAACTAGCTATCCGTTGTTTTTTTCTGCGCTATTTGTTTTTAGGCTGTTGGTAGTGGAAAAAACAAAGTTGCACCTGTCTCACTTGTTCACTCAAATGCTGAGAGGATGAAAAAAGAATGAAGCAGAAAGCGCTAATGAAAAGCCTTAAGTTGGGCGCTTTCTGTAATGTTGTTTAGTATTCCAGTTCAACAAAGATAAATAGAGGCCATCCCTATGTTTCTTGATGCCTCTCCAGGAAGCAGGGCCACGATTATGTAAATAGCACCGGTTTCTTTACTTCTGCCAGCTTGCTTATCTGCAAAGCCTTATGCCTGCTGCTACTGGCGACCAATACAAGTGTATACACACAGCTCTTATCTCTGAACAAAGCTCAGAAAAAGCACCCAGATTCAAGCCAACAATGTTGGACAGTGACGCATGGCTGAGTTTCTGTGCGATTTATTTAACTGAATTTAATTTCTTTCTTCACTACTACAGTTTTTGATCACAGATATTTATTAATCCTGCCAGAAGAGAGAGATAAAAAAAACAATTTATTAATTAAATGGCAGGGGAGAAAGAGTTCTCTTTCTCTTGAAGAAAATATATAGCTGCACAGACTTTTAATATGTTTAAGGCTACAGGAATGTAGACTTGACAGTTCATTTGTATAAAATACAGCAGGGACACATATCTATGTAGATAGACAGATAGATAGATAGATTAGATCACTCTGAAATGTTGTATTAGTTACAAGAGTACAAATAGAATGTAAAATAAATGGAAATAATAAAGAAAAAATAAGACAATAAAAAAATAAACAAATTAAAAAGAAATTTGTACCTATAGATGTCATTTATATGAAGTTTTTGTGAAACGCACAATAAATTACAAAGCATCAAGTGTTAGAAAACCAGCGCTTGTCTTTTGTTTTTAATAAGAATTGCCAGAACAAAAACTGGCTGGCTGTTGAAGCAATAAGTTGCACTTCATGTCCTAAGGAAACATTACCGAGCATTTTTGCTTCATTAATCCCTGACCTTAGTGCCTCAGCAGCATAATCCCCCATTTAGTATTAGCAACAACGGTTTGTGCTGTGAGGGGCTCCTGCACTCCCCTCCCTTCTCCCTGGTCCACACCCCCTGATAGGCAAGCGGCAATTCAAGCATTACTTCTCAGCTCAGCGAGAAATCTACACTATTGAATGAGCTGGAGCACATTGCTTAGGGGAAGTTCATTAACCTTGCTAGGTTTGGAGGTTAACAGGAGAGCCCAAAGAAAAGAGCTATGCTGAGCTACTCCAGTGTAAAAAAACAAATTAAAATGAATGTCATCACTCCTTTTGATATTCATTAGTTCATTCATCAGACCGAATGCGCTCTTTAAATTTGCCGGCAGTTATCTATGAGAAACAGGTGTACATCTGTCACAATTGGCTTTTATATACAGACCAAAATATAGAGCATAAGAGCAAGGGAACAAACAAATTTAACATAAGTTAAGGGTCACTTAAAGAACGATAGTGATCACAGTAGTGCTTAGATAAAACAGAATGAGTTTAAAAATCGTTTGGCAATCTGGCTGCTAAAATAGGCACATTCACAATTTCTGCACAATTTAAAGGGACATGGCAGGTGGAACCAAAGACAATATTGTACATACAAAGATAAAAGCTCCTTGAGATGCATTCAAATATTTGTTGCTCCTTAGACATAAATAGGTTGTAAATTCTTTACTTCCATTGAGGTTCTGATTTTATTGTTGTCCATGGCTTTATCAGGAGGAGTCTGCCAGTCAGCATAACAGGCCTGTATACTGATGGGCACTGATATAGCTACTAGTACCTCTCTCTAGACACAAGAATGGTATGGTAAGAGGCTGGGTGAGGCTGCAGACTAAGGTCAAATTGTGTTAAAGGGACATTAAACACATTTCATGCACTTCTCTCTAATCGTGGGTGCTGAAGGAGAGTTACATCAGCACTGGAATGTAGTAAGAGCTAGATTTAAACATGGCGGCACCCATTGCTAGAGGGAGGCAGGGAATGATCAATACTATGCTTACAAAATGCATTTCCTTTAAATGATCAAAACACATATTTTGTATATTGGAGCCACATGGTAGTGCATCCATAGCTTAGAGAGACATATAAGTGCCTTTAAGAAAATCTCAAACCAGTGATCTTGTTTAAGTCTTTACCTACATACTTAAATTATTTTTTTATGGAAACCAAGGAGACATATATCAACTAGGCTGGTTAGTCATTCAATCTGTCTTTAATCTAAGTAGGAGAATTATTCTGTTTCTATTGAGACAACTGTCTCACTTGTCTGGTACGGCCTGATGAAGAACCCATCTCATAACCAGCCTTTTTAAAAAAACCTTCCCAATATCTTTCTCTGTCACTCTGACTCAAACCCTAACTTATCTTCATATTTCCTGATCCTTTAAAGCTTGCTCTTATCTCATTCATGCTAAACAAGCCCTTAAAGGAACATGAAACCCAACATGTTTATTTCATGATTCAGATAAAGCAAACCATTTTAAACAACATTCCACTTTACCTTTATCATCAAAGTTGCTTCATTCTCTTGGTATCCTTTATTAAAGGAACAGCAATACAATAATGAGAACCAGCTGAACACACACTGAGTGAGCCACTGTCAAGAGGTATATATGTGCAACCACCAATTAGCAGGAAGCTCACAGTAGTGCATTGCTGCTCCTGAGCCAGCAAGGTATAATTTTCAACAACCAAGAAAATTAAACAAATTAGATAATGCAAGCAAATTGGAAAGTTGTTTAAAACTGTATGCTCTATCTGAATCATATAATTGCAGTTCCCCGTTAGAGGAGACCCTGAGTGCACCTGTATCAATAACATTAGTCTCGTACTTGGTATGGATTTCCCCAAAATAAGACTGTCAAAAGTCATCCAGGACAGCACTAGTTCATGCTTGTATATGTAGATGTAGGATGCCACTTACCCCCGCTTCACGGCACACGCTTATGGTGTAAGTTACTCCAGCCCTTGGGAGATCTCTCTCCTAGGCTCTGTTATCGTCAAGGTACTCTTCCGCTGTTGTGTGCTTGGAGCCACTTCACTCGACAAACTATCTCCACTCAGTCTAGGCGTGGCTCGACCGCCGTCGTACCTCCACAAAACACCGTCACAGATCATCAAAAATTGTGGCCGGCTACTGGGGGTTCAAGTGGATGCTTATCTCTGATATAGGTTCCAGCGATGTATCAAAGCCCGGATCTATGGGTACTCAACTCCGAGTGTTTATCAGCTTACTAGGATCAGTGCCGTCTCTCTGCCATAAAGGCCAAAAAATAGTATAAAAAATTGCAAGCCGGGAGATGCAGCATCTTGAATAAAACTTGTCTTTATTTGTCTTCATTAAAACAAACAATTAGCAAATAATTGCCCTCTAGCATGATGAAAAGATTACGCGTTTCGGCAGTAGTGCCGTACTCATAGCTCTCTATACTACTTACTACTGCTGAAACACGTAAGCTTTTCATCACGCTAGAGGGCAATAGTTTGCTAATTGTTTATGTTTTAATGAAGACAAATAAAGACAAGTTTTATTCAAGATGGTGCATCTCTTGACTTGCAATTTTTTATTCTATCTGAATCGCACAAGAAAAAAAATTGGGTTTCATGTCCCTTTAATTGATCAGACCTTGCCCTTTAATTATTACTTATTCTTCTTAATACATTTTGCCTTCAGCCTATTAGAATGATTAATCTACACAAACCTAACACACTTTCTCTCATCCACGTCCTAATTAGACTCCCACCAATCAGGTTTCCACCCTAAATACACAAGAGAAATGACACTCATACAGGTAGCTAATAATCAATCTACTTGCTGCTAAAGCAATAGTCTACTTCTGCCTTTTTATTCTAATAAACATCTCAGAAATTGGTAAATCACCACCTCCTCTTACAAATCCTTAACTCATCTGGAGTATGAGATGCAGCATCTACATTGTTTGCATTTTGCAGATCTGAGTAAATGTATAAATAAATATACCAAGTAAAGTTCCAGTACCAAGTATAGTTTCAGTACCAAGTATAGTTCCAGTACCAAGTGGAGACATTCAAAATATTTCTTCCTAAGACATCACAACCTCCATACTCAACAAAAATCACAAAACATGTCTACAATTAACTCCTGGATGACCACACACTACTTATCCATCAATATCTGAAAACTCATATTCTACTTTTTCTCCACTCCAGTATCGGCCACACAGCAGGAAATATTACTGTGTTATCACTACTTTTACCTACATCTTCTGTCTAGCAGTCACACTTTGACTTTTCAATCTATCTCACTCTACATATACAAGCAATTTCCAAAGCCTTCCTTTCTTGCATACATAACAGATCTTGAATCCACCCTTTCCTCACATAAAATACAGCTAACATGTTAATAAATCCACTTATCTATCTTGCATGGATCACTGCAACTTACTTCTTATTTGCCTACCCTCACAGATCTCTCCCCAACCCGGTCTAATATGAATGAATCTACCAGTTTAATTTACCTAACTCAATTTGACACCAGCCATACATCTGTCAGGAACTATAATGGCATTCCACATAATACAAAACTAAATACAAATTGTTACCTGCAGACCTATAAAAATAATTCCACAGTCATCTTACAGACCACCCTCTTTGGCCTACATGTCGTTGGTCTATTCTGCTCCATCCTTTCCTCTTCTCTAAAGACTTCTATTGCACCACTTTAAGAAGTTCTATATACCTCTTTCTGTCACACTGTCTCCTACATTTCAAAGCTTCAGGCGCTCTTTGACAAATCAAATGTTTAGAGATGTTTACAACCTCAGCACCATAACTCATCAAAATAAAACTTAACGGGGGCGGAGCTAACCGTCAAGCTGGAGAGACGTGTTTCACGGGAGCTCCTGGCTTTTCTGCTGAAGGAGGTGGTTTATAGTTTGAAAGTTTGGGCACCAAAGTGTTTGTTGCTGTGGATTACACTTCTGGAGACCTAGGAGCTCTTTACTTTAGAGAACTTTCTATTGGAACGTCGAGGACCAGGCTGGTTGCAGCGCCAGGACTTTGGTGTGGAGCCACAGTCTCTGAGCTGTTGCTGTCCTGTCGGGTGGCTGTGGAATTTGGAGTGGCTGTGTCGCTCTACTCCGGAGGGTTGGGGCTCCACTCCGGAGTTGCCGGTCGACACCCGACACTGACGGCGGGGACTGTGGAGCTCGGACAAACCGGACCATAGTCTGCTCCGCGCGCCACTCTGGCGCTCTGCTCCTGTTTGACCCCTTTCTTGCCTGGCTGCTTCCATCTTGCTGGGACCCCCCCCTGACCGCAACATCAATTGGAGTTGCAGACTGAGGGAGTACCCTCACATGCTTCTGGAGTGCTCTCGGACTAAAAGTGCGCCTATTGACCGTTGGCGCGAAAACCCGCCATCTTAGCAACCGCCAGCCTCCCTCTACGGCGGTCACCTGAACTCCCGGCAGCATCCAGTCTCAGGGGGATAACGATCTGGGTTATTGAAGACCCCTACCTCAGCACGAGCCTCCTTAGAGCTCCGGAGGGTCGGGGCTCCGCTCCGGAGCTGAGGCTGTCTCTCTCCCACTAACTCAGGATCCAGACCGGGCCGCTTGTCTCTGTGAGTGGCTGGGAGGCACCTGGCACTGTCCTTCCTTTGGCTTCCATCTGACCGGAGGGACCGGCTTTTTGGCAGTTCTCCAGCTGGGACACTGGTAAGCCTGCATCTACATATACCCTTCAGCTCTTGGGCCTGAACAGTGAGGAGACTCGATTTGTCCTCCCTCCCTCCTTTCACATCAGTCTACCCCTTTGATTAAGGTGGGTCTGTAAGGGCCAGCCAGTGTATTTTACAAACCCTCCACTATTAAGGCCTTACTTCTATATATGTGAACCCCCAGGGACTCTGCAGACCTACCTGGCTATATCTTGTATGTACTTCACAAAGCCCTTACCACTGAGTGAAGCAAGCCCACTTTGATAATCACACCCTCCCTGTGAATTCCCATACCTACAAGTTATCCAGCACAGCTAATGGCTCCTCACATTGGTTAATTTCTAAGTCTGTCTTGTGAACTGGACATTTTCCTGCACTTTCAACTCCACAGTGACTGCCCATATAGCTGTGCCTGGACTGTGCCACTATTACCTTATTAGTGCTTAGTTTATGTGCTACTTCTATTAGGCTGCTGCGTCAGCATATAATCTCTGCAGCTTAGGCTCAGAGTGGAGTGTTGGTTTTGTTTTTTCTTTTACTGTCTCAGTACATATTTGTCTCTTGGGTATACATGTATGTTTATCCTGCATTCTAAGTTCTATCCTCATCCAGGGACTTTAAGCTATACTTCAATTAAATTGCATTGGGGTACATTATAACATAGCAAGCTGTTATAGACTGTTGTAATTACATTACCTGTCAGGGGTTAGGAATATCCCTCAGTCTCCAATGAGCCCCTCCTAACTTCCTCGGTGGCGCCAGTAGCCAATAATGTAAAGGGACTAGCCACTTGAGGCTCAGGGCTCACAGTTGGCCCATTTACTAATCTACCCTCTCAGCTGTGGCAGTAGCTTAGATACCTCTGTAACCCCCCAAAGTAGATTGTTTTCTATGTTACCTACCTTTCTCCTTTTTCCCACAGGGGGCTGATTTTGAAATCACCTTACATATTTGATACAAATCACAGTAGACCTTTTTACTCTGTATTCCCAGACACTCTCTCCATCCCTTTCCCGCTGTACACAAGTGCAGTGGGTCATACCCCCACGACTGAGGCCACTGTCATAGAATTGTGATTTATTGTGCTGCTGCGTCAGCTTCTGTTTCTCTGCGGCCCAGCTCAGAGTGGAGTGTTTTATTTTATTTTTGTGTTGTGACCTTGCATAACTTGCTGTTTTCCTTTCACAGGTCGATTGGTATTTAACTTTTTAGAACCCAGTTGCTCCTGCCTGTTTGTCGCACTTATGTAAACCGTTAACTAATAGAGAGTGCAAATTTAGCCTCACACCCTGTGCGCTAACCGGCAGAAGTCACTGTTCCAGGTACTCTGGGCTTAGCTGCCCATTTGTGTGTTAATATCACTTTCTATCATTGAACCCCCCCCCCTCTCGGACTCATCCTTTCCGGCCTGCTTACGTGGGCTGGTCACTACCACTCCCCTTTTTCCCTTCCTCCAGGTCGTATCCCTCCTTCCCTGAGTCCGAGGGGCATACCCCCCTTAAGAATTTTAGAGGTGCCTCACTACAAGTAAAGGGGTAATCTAAATAAGGCGCCCACCTGGCTTCTTTCTCCACCTGAGTTGGCATCTTTTGATACATACAAAGCCTTGTAGGGTAGCATGCTGCCCATTCACGCCGCTATGGGGAGGTAGAGGTTACAGGTGGTCGGCTGGCCCTACTCCGTTACACAATACTAACGTGCATGTGTATTATCCTCTTTTTATTTTATTAGCCTGTTGGGTCCAATAGCCCCCATATCTATTTCTAATTCAGGCTCATTGGTTTAGTTGGAGGTTCTCTCTTCTCATACGAAAATGCCACACAACTCCAGGAGACACTCGAAGACACCAGGTTCTGTGAAAAAAACGGTCCTGGATCATTTCACACAACCTCCCAAAGACCTGACCGAGGATTCCAATGAAGGTCTGAGTGAGTCTGAGTCTCTGGGGGATGGATCCCAACCTGACCATATGCCCCAAGTGAGCTCACAACATCTAATAACGGAGGCAACTCTTAAGAAAATGCTTGCAAACCAAACTATCTCCATAACCAAGGAAATCCAGCGCAATCATGCTGAACTCCGTAAAGACATCTCTGAGATAGGTGACAGGGTGGACTCCCTGGAAAGAAAACAGGACGATCTTGCCACTGACCATACAAATTTATTGTCCTACTCGGAATCTCTTGCGGATCAAATCAGCCAGCTGGAGTTCAAACTTGCTGATGTGGAGGATAGGGCACGCAGAAACAACGTAAGGTTTAGAAAAATTCCAGAGGACATCCAACCGGCAGAGATTCAAAACTTCCTGAAAGATCTCTTTAAAGAACTGCTGGGACCAACAGAGGGGCTGACAGACACCATGGAAAGGGCCCACAGAGCCTTACGACCTAGAACAGTCTCTCAGGAGAAACCGAGAGATGTCATAGTCTGCTTCCACAGTTTTATCTTTAAAGATAGACTCATGCAGGCGGCCTTTCGGAAGCCGCAGACATCGGAAAGATTTAAAGACATACAACTGCTGCCCGACCTATCCGCACACACTCTGCAGCACCGGAGATACTTCCAGCCAGTTACACAGATTCTTCGCAGGGAGAGTATTAAGTAGATGGGGTTACCCTACTAAACTAATAATCACAAAAGACAACAAATCATTCACTGTGACCTCTCTTTCTCAGGGGACTTCTCTCCTTGGCCAATGGGGACTCATGGCAGTAGACTCACGGGGACCCCCGGCTGTTCAGTCTAAGTTAAGAGTCACAGCCCCCGAATGGTCTGTTAAGGAACAAAGGCCTAAGAGGATGAGAACACAGCAGCCTACTGACGAAATCCAATTAGAGTCTCCATCCTCCTGAATATGAGCTTACTTATGTTTATTTTGCAGGTCTGATAAGATACAATTTGCCTACCCCTACTCTCATCACCTTGTGTTGCTATGTTAACAATGTAACGGAGTAGGAGCTGTATTGTCTCAAAAATGTGACTTCTTAATCATATATGCCCACTTTCTACTGTTTCATGCTAGACTTATGTGTTTTCACTGTTCATTGCTTTCCGATGTTACATGTTAGGCCCTTGTGTTCCACTAGTCTTATATAATACAGGCATGACGCGATAGAATGTTCCTACCTCTGCTCTCTCTATTTTTTGCTGATACGCTGACGCGTCACTGAGCAGGGTCTGCATTGATTGAAACTATGTGTTTACAATGTTCATTACATTCTGTCGTTTCATGCCAGACCTCTGAGTTCACCCTGTTTTTTTATTTTTTATTTTACAGGCACAATAAGATAAAATGTCCTTAACCCCAATCTCCTCACTCTTTGTTGATATTTTAAAGTGTTCATGAGAAGGGTCCGCATTGACTAAAATATGCAGCCTTTGATCATATGTAACCACATTCTATTGTTTTATGTTGGCATGTATGTGCAGATTGCTTATTGTATCCACTGCTTCCTATCAGGTTCCTGTGCTCATTTTAGCTCATTATGTTTTGGTCACGCCTACTATGGGGCCCACAGGTTTACATTTTCTTGCACCTTAGTTTACTATTTCATTGTCTAGTCACTCAGATAGTGGAGTGGGGCTGGACCTTCCAGCTCCTCTCATACATTTGCCCTTAGCTCCCCCCCCTATAGGTTAACCCACACCAGGGTTCCACCTAGGTGGACTATTTCCACCTGTGTTGTCAGTACATTTCCGCCTTACACTCTGACTAACCCCTTCCCCTCCCATCCCCTACATACCTCATTCCAAGACCTTAACCTAAGTCTCCCAGATCTCCCTACTGCCCACCCACTCCCCTGGGCTAGTAGTGGACCATGTCCCGATTACGAATATGCACACATAATTCCAGGGGCTTAAACTCTCCCTTTAAAAGGAGCCTACTCACTCGCATGCTTAACCACCACAACCCCGATGTTGTGTTTCTGCAAGAAACGCACTGGATGTTAGACTCTCCCCATAGATTCCACTCTCGCTCATATACGACCATAGAATGCTCTTCATTTACAAAAAAAGCACGAGGGACTGCGGTCCTGATTCACAGGAGGGTAGCTTACGAGGAAATTGAGGTAATAAGGGACCCCCAGGCTAGATACACTATAGTAGTCTGCAAACTTGATCACGCCACACACACCCTAGTTTCAGTATACCTTCCCAATACCCAACAACCTGCTTGCCTCAGAAAAATTCTGAGATTAATCGACCTACACAAACAGGGCAGGGTCATAATAGCGGGGGACTACAACATGATCTGGGACACTAAACTAGACCGCAAGATGTTATCCCCAACCAAGACCACCTCCCAACTAACTCTCCTCTCCACACGCTTTAAATCAATTATGTCTGAATTTGGATATTATGACATCTGGCGCTCATTACACGCTACAGACAGGGATTTCACCCACTTCTCCCAGGCACACAGAACCTATTCTAGGTTAGACCATATTTTCCGCTCGGCAACGACCCTGGACTCAGTACTCCAATCTAGTATCCCCCTCTGCTCATGGTCAGATCACGACCCAGTACTGGTGGACCTACACACCAGTGACCCTTGTCTTCATAAAAGCAGGTGGTCCCTTCCGCGCAACATTCTAGCAGACATCCCCTTCAGGGAAGAGCTACGAAGAGATCTTATAGAACTTATTCAACTTAACGATAATGGTCAGACAACTGATGATACACTCTGGGGAGCTATTAAAGCGGTATCCAGAGGCTATATCATCCGCAAGCAAGCTCGCCTTAGGAAACTGGCTGGACTTTCCTTAGCCCAAGCCCACTGCAAACTTCGGCTGCTTGAATCCTCCAACAGAGCTAACGTCTCTGAAGTACTGACCTCTCAGATCTCAGCCGTACGTGCGCATATTAATCACCTAGAGTTGCGGCACACCCAAGAAAACCTCACAAAACTTAAGCAGTTATTTTATTATAAAGGCAATAGGGCCGACACTTTGTTAGCACACAAATTGCGTCAGCGGAATAGCTCTTCTCGCATACACCAAATTTTTCACAACAACAAGACCCATAAACTTCCCTCACAGATAGGGGACTGCTTCTCAGACTACTATTCTAAACTCTACAACCTTGAGGGCACTGAAGTTAAAGCCCCTGCCTCCACACAACAGATTAAAACATTTCTAGAGTCCCTAAATTTACCGTCCTTAACTACGGAACAACAAGAGTCTCTGTCCAACCCATTTACACAGCTGGAAATTAAGCAGGTCATCCAGCGCCTCAAATCTCTTAAGGCCCCCGGCCCAGATGGGTTCCCCGCACAGTTCTACAAAACTTATAGTCGAGAACTAATACCACTGCTCCTTAGGTTTTTTAATACTGCCAGGCAAGAGGGAAGTTTCAATTGAGAATTCTTGGAGGCTGAAATTATTATGATTCCCAAACCAAACAAGGACCCCTCCTACTGCCCCAACTATAGGCCCATCTCGCTTATAAACGTTGATATAAAAATCTATTCCAAACTTCTCGCTAATCGAATATGCAAACTTCTGCCTACCCTAGTCAACCCAGATCAAGTAGGATTTGTACATAATCGTGAGGGCCCGGATAACACTAGGCGCCTTATCAATATTGCTTGCGAATCGACAAGAATGAACAAGCCTTTCTCGGTTATCTCTCTGGATGCCGAGAAGGCTTTTGACAGGGTCAGATGGAGTTACCTGTGGGAGACTCTTGTCGCCTTCAAATTTCCCTCTGACATACGCCTCGCGATCCAAGCTTTATACTCCAACCCCACGGCAACGGTCAGGGGGGTAGGGTTCCATTCGTCTTCATTCCCCATTTTTAATGGCACAAGGCAGGGTTGCCCACTTTCTCCGCTCCTGTTTGCGCTGGCAATCGAGCCTCTAGCGGAAACAATACGCACTGACAGGGACATTGTAGGAATTACACTTTCTGGCTCCAAACACAACATCGCATTGTTTGCAGATGATGTGACGGTGTTTTCTGCAGATCCGCTTCGTACAATCCCTAGACTGTTGAAGATCCTTGAGGACTTTGGCTCCCTTTCCTTCTACAAGCTAAATACCCCCAAAACGGAAATTTACTTGTGGGGGTTTCCCCAAAACTATGTCACAGCCCTCCAAAGACAATTTGACTTCAAGTGGTCTAGCAAAGGGATTACTCACCTTGGAGTTCAAATCTCTAATGATTTGAAACAGATGGTTAAGGACAACTATTTACCCCTCTTAGCGGACCTAAGAGCGTTAAAACATGTTTGGGATCATAAGAACATCTCTTGGATGGTCCGTATAGCGTCCCTTAAGATGTCGTTCCTCCCTCGGCTCACCTATATATTTAGATGCCTTCCAATCAGAATACCCACTCACCTTTTGCTACAGTTTCAAAGTGAGTGTACAAAATTTATTTGGCAAAACAAAACTCCTAGAATAGCTCACAAAATCCTGCAGTTCCCTGTCCAGGGAAGCTATGCTTACGCACATCTCCCAGTGGGGAGTGCTCCACTCACAAGACAGGTGGAGAGACATTGAACAAGCCTCATTACCGTTTGATATATGCCTAAAAGATCTAATCTGGACTCCGGTCCATAGCCGCAGAACCCTAAAGATACATAACTCTGTAGTTTTGGAATGCCTGGCAATCTGGGATAAGATCCGGCACCGTAAACTAATTGCGCCACACCCCTCCCCGATCACCTCCATCCCAGGCCTCTTTACAGGTCTAGCAGAAACACACCCCAATACGTGGGCTAGGTTGGGTGTAAAACAAGTTTCAGACTTTTGGTCAGAGACTAATGTCGATGGATATCTCTCGCTGTCTAAGGACAGACCAGGCGAAGACATCCCACCCTACCTCCTATTCGAGTTCACCAGGATCAAGAGTTTCCTCTCTAGCTGGGGCTTTTTTCCCTCTGCTCCACGTCAGCTCACCCCATGGGAGTCTGTATGGAAAGGAGGACGTAGACTCCACAAACCTCTTTCGAGACATTATAGCCTGCTGGACGGTACTGTGCCCCCAGACTTGGCCCCGCACCTACGCAAGTGGGACACTATTCTTCACTCTCGAATCTCGGCGGATGCCTGGCAGGGGTCCCTCACCTTAACCAAAAAATCATTGCATTGTGTGACAATGTTCGAAACCTATTATAAAGTTATTTCCCAATGGTATCTGGTCCCCGCGCGGCTATCTAAGATGTTCCCGACATCTACTCCGCAATGCTGGAGGGAATGTGGCTCCCACGGAAATATGCTTCACATATGGTGGGAATGTCCTAAGTTGACTCCCCTGTGGAACACCTGTTTCCGTACCCTGTCTGCCTTTGGGATCCAGCTACCAAAAAACCCTGCCACTGCACTCCTACACCTAAACCTACAGGCCCTTCCTAGACATCAGCAGATTCTCTGCGTTTATCTCCTGTCATCGGTTAAAACCAATATTGCCAGGTACTGGAAAAAAACATCCCCCCCTCGTTGGCCTGATATTCTCAAAACAATGGCTTACTTACATGCTATGGAAAAGGACATATTCTATAGTTTGGACAGAAGTGACCTTTTTGACATGATTTGGACTGACTGGACAGACACACATGACTCCACATGGCTTCCCCAGGTTAGAGTTTAAGAATCCTCGTTACGTACGCCTCAGGCGATCCCCGGCAGTATTTCCCTCTCCCATCCTTACAGATGAACCCTTCCCCCACCCTCTTACCCTTCTTTAACAGCTGTTTGGAAATGTATTGACTCTATCTTTGAAACTTGAATGTCTCAGTTGTAATTTTTCCATGATACTTTCTTCATGTTATGCACTGAAATTTGCAGGGGACCTGCGAGTCCCCATTTACTGTTATATATTCTTAAAAATCAATAAAAACTATTTGAAAAAAAAACAAACAAAAAAACTTAACTGTGCCTCTTTTCACTCTTTCTGAATTAACAAATTGTTTGTTAAACTCAGAAAAGCAGCTTATACACTATGTCTTATTGCTACCTAAACCTCTTGATTATAAGATCTAGGGAGTATGGCCTTTCTTTCCCTTCATTATTCATTTGTACTGCCAAGTCTATTATCTGAATTGTAACACTAAAAGTGTAATATTATATATACTTAACTGATTATGTACTCACTACTACTGAATACAGGGGTGCTTTATAAATAATAACATAATTTATGTAAGAACTTACCTGATAAATTAATTTCTTTCATATTGGCAAGAGTCCATGAGCTAGTGACGTATGGGATATACAATCCTACCAGGAGGGGCAAAGTTTCCCAAACCTCAAAATGCCTATAAATACACCCCTCACCACACCCACAATTCAGTTTAACGAATAGCCAAGTAGTGGGGTGATAAAGAAAGGAGTAAAAAGCATCAACAAAGGAATTTGGAAATAATTGTGCTTTATACAAAAAAATCATAACCACCATAAAAAAGGGTGGGCCTCATGGACTCTTGCCAATATGAAAGAAATTAATTTATCAGGTAAGTTCTTACATAAATTATGTTTTCTTTCATGTAATTGGCAGGAGACTATGAGCTAGTGAAGTATGGGATATCAATATCCAAGATGTGGAACTCCACGCAAGAGTCACTAGAGAGGGAGGGATAAAAATAAACAACAGCCATATGATGAAAAATTAATCCACAACCCAAAATATAAGTTATTCTTATGAAGAAAAGAAAAACGTAAAACATCAGCAGAAGAATCAAACTGAAACAGCTGCCTGAATAACTTTTCTACCAAAAACTGCTTCTGAAGAAGCAAATAACATCAAAACGGTAAAATTTAGTAAATGTATGCAAAGAGGACCAAGTCGCTGCTTTGCAAATCTGATCAACTGAAGCTTCATTCTTTAAAGCCCACTAAGTGGAGACTGATCTAGTAGAATGAAATGTAATTCTCTGAGACGGGGCCTGACCCGACTCTAAATAAGCTGAAGAATCAAAAGTTTTAACCAAGAAGCCAAGGAAATAGCAAGAGGCCTTCTGACCTTTCCTAGGACCAGAAAATATAACAAATAGAGTAGAAGTCTTCCTGAAATCTTTAGTAGCTTCAACATAATATTTCAAAGCCCTTACCACATCCAAAGAATGTAAGGATCTTTCCAAAGAATTCTTAGGATTAGGACACAAGGAAGGGACAACAATCTCTCTACTAATGTTGTCTGAATTCACAACCTTAGGTAAAAACTTAAATGAAGTCCGCAAAACCGCCTTATCCTGATGAAAAATCAGAAAAGGAGACTCGCAAGAAAGAGCAGAAAGCTCAGAAACTCTTCTAGCAGAAGAGATAGCCAAAAGGAACAACACTTTCCAAGAAAGCAGTTTAATGTCCAAAGAGTGCATAGGCTCAAATGAAGGATCCTGTAACGCCCTCAAAACCAAATTAAGACTCCAAGGAGGAGAGACTGAATTAATTACAGGCTTAATACGAACTAAAGCCTGTATAAAACAGCGAATATCAGGAAGATTAAAAATCTTTCTGTGAAAAACAACAGAAAGAGCAAAGATTTGTCCCTTCAAGGAACTTGCAGACAAACCCCTATCCAAACCATCCCTGAGAAACTGTAAAAATCTAGGAATTCTAAAAGATTGCCAAGAGAATTTATGAGAAGAACACCATGAAATGTAAGTCTTCCAAACTCTATAAGAAATCTTCCTAGAGACAGATTTACAAGCTTGTAACATAGTATTAATTACTGAGTCAGAGAAACCTCTATGACTTCGTACTAAGCCAGGGGTGTCCAAACTTTGCTCTCCAGAGGTTTTGGAACTACATTTCCGATGATGCTCAGCCAGCATTTTATCTAGCTGAGCATCATGGGAAATGTAGTTCCAAAACCTCTGGAGAGCAAAGTTTGGACACCCCTGTACTAAGCGTTCAATTTCCATACCTTCAAAGTTAATGATTTGAGATCCTGATGGAAAAACGGACCTTGAGACAGTAGGTCTGGCCTTAACGGAAGTGGCCAAGGTTGGCAACTGGACATCCGAACAAGATCCGCATACCAAAACGGGTGAGGCCATGCTGGAGCCACCAGCAACACAAATGATTGTTCCATGATTATTTTGGAGATCACTTGGCGGGAAGATATAAGCAGGTTAATAACACCAAGGAAGTGTCAGAGCATCCACTGCTCCCGCCTGAGAATCCCTGGACCTGGACAGGTATCTGGGAAGTTTCTTGTTTAGATGAGAAGCCATCAGATCTATTTCTGGAAGACCCCACATCTGAACAATCTGAGAAAACACATCTGGATGGAGAGACCACTCCCCTGGATGTAAAGTCTGACGGCTGAGATAATCCGCCTCCCAATTGTCTAAACCTGGGATATGAACCGCAGAAATTAGACAGGAGCTGGATTCCACCCAAACAAGTATCCGAGATACTTCTTTCATAGCTTGGAGACTGTGAGTCCCACCCTGATGATTGACATATGCCACCATTGTGATATTGTCTGTCTGAAAACAAATGAACGGTTCTCTCTTCAACAAAGGCCAAAACTGAAGAGCTCTGAGAACTGCACAGAGTTCTAAAATATTGATTGGTAATCTCGCCTCTAGATTTTCAAACCCCTTGTGCTGTCAGAGATCTCCAGACAGCTCCCCAACCTGAAAGACTCGCATCTATTGTGATCACAGTCCAGGTTGGCCGAACAAAAGAGGCCCCTTGAATTAAACGCTGGTGATTTAACCACCACGTCAGAGAGTGTCGAACATTGGGATTTAAGGATATTAATTGTGATATCTTTGTATAATCCCGGCACCACTGATTCAGCATTCAAAGCTGGAGAGGTCTCATGTGAAAACGAGCAAAAGGAATCGCGTCCGATGCTGCAGTCATGAGGCCTAAAACTTTCATGCACATAGCCACTGAAGGGAATGACTGAGACTGAAGGTGCCGACATGCTGCAACCAATTTCAAACGTCTCTTGTCTGTTAGAGACAAAGTCATGGACAATGAATCTATCTGGAAACCTAAAAAGGTGACCCTTGTCTGAGGAATCAAGAAACTTTTTGGTAAATTGATCCTCCAACCATGTTTTCGAAGAAACAACACTAGTTGATTTGTGTGAGATTCTGCAGAACGTAAAGACTGAGCTAGTACCAAGATATCGTCCAAATAAGGAAACACTGCAATACCCTGTTCTCTGATTACAGAGAGTAAGGCACCTAGAACCTTTGAAAAGATTCTTGGAGCTGTTGCTAGGCCAAATGGAAGAGCAACAAATTGGTAATGCTTGTCTATAAAAGAGAATCTCAGGAACTGATAATGTTCTGGATGAATCGGAATATGAAGGTAAGCATCCTGCAAGTCTATTGTAGACATATAATGTCCTTGCTGAACAAAAGGCAGAATAGTCCTTATAGTCACCATCTTGAAAGTTGGTACTCTTACATAATGATTCAAAATTTTCAGATCCAGAACTGGTCTGAATGAATTTTCTTTCTTTGGGACAATGAATAGATTTTAATAAAACCCAAGACCTTGTTCCTGAAAAGGAACCGGCATGATTACCCCTGAAACCTCCAGATCTGAAACACACTTCAGAAAAGCCTGGGCTTTTACTGGGATGCGTGAGAGAAAAAATCTTCTCACAGGAGGTCTTACTCTGAATCCTATTCGGTACCCCTGAGAGACAATGCTCTTAATCCATTGATTTTGCACAGAATTTGCCCAAACATCCTTGAAAAACCTTAATCTGCCCCCTACCAGCTGAGCTGGAATGAGGGCCGCACCTTCATGCGGACTTAGGGGCTGACTTTGGTTTCTTAAAAGGCTTGGATTTATTCTAATTTGAGGAAGGCTTCCAATTGGAAACAGATTCCTTAGGGGAAAGATTAGATTTGTGTTCCTAATTTTGAACGAAAACGATTAGAAGCCTTAGATTTACCCTTAGGTTTTTTATCCTGAGGCAAAAAAACTCCCTTCCCCCCCAGTAACAGTTGAAATAATAGAATCCAACTGAGAACCAAATAAATTATTACCTTGGAAAGAAAGAGATAGTAATCTAGACTTAGATGAAAAAGTTGAAGCAGCTGCAACATAAGCCAAAGAAATTGCAGGCCTAAGAAGATGACCTGAATATATATAGGTTTTCAAGCTATTTTTAAGATTCAAGCTTCCTATCTAAAGGATCTTTAAAGGAAGTACTATCTTTCATAGGAATAGTGGTTAATTTAGCAAGAGTAGAAATAGCCCCATCAACTTTGGGGATCTTTTCCCAAAATTCTATTGAAATTGCTGGTAAAGGATACAATTTTTTAAACCTTGCAGAAGGATTAAAAGGAGTACCCGGCTTATTCCATTCCTTAGAAATCATATCAGAAATAGCATCAGGAATAGGAAAAACCTCTGGAGTAACCACAGGAGGTTTAAAAACAGAATTTAAACGTTTACTGGTTTTAATATCAAGAGGACTAGTTTCCTCAATAGCCAAAGTAATTAACACTTCTTTTAACAAAGAACGCATATACTCCATTTTAAATAAATAGATTTGTCAGTGTCAGTATCTGAGGTAGGATCTTCTGAATCAGATAGATCCTCATCAGAGGTGGACAATTCATTATGATGTTGGTCATTTGAAATTTCATCAACTTTATGAGAAGTTTTAAAAGACCTCTTACGCTTATTAGAAGGTGGAAATGCAGACAAAGCCTTCTGAATATAATCAGTAACAAATTCTTTAAAATTCATAGGTATATCATGTACATTAGAGGTTGAAGGTACTGCAACCGGCAATGTACTATTACTGATGGACACACTATCTGCATGTAAAAGTTTATCAACTAATACAAATTACATTATATAGCCCTCGGAGATAGAAAAAGGCAAGAGGCAAAAAGCAATGGGGAAATAAATAATGAAAAAAGTTTGGCGCCAAGTATGACGCACAACGTAACTGAAATTTTTTGGGCGCCAACCATGTCCGGAAATGACACACTTGCGTCATTAACAACGCAACCCTGTGTGAGCCTCTGCGTTAATTACGACGCCGTAAATGACGAACTTGCGTCAACAGACGTGCCTTTCGCGCCAAAATTCTCGCACCAAGAATGACGCAATAAAGTGTAGTATTTGGCGCACCTGCGAGCCTAAGTCAGCCCACAATTTGAAACAAAGTAGTCAATTGAAAAAAAGAAAGAAAAAAAAAGACTAAACTCCAGGTAAGAAAAATATTTCTTAATATTAACTTTCTCCAAATATGAAACTGACAATCTGCAAAAGGAAATACATGAACCTGACTCATGGCAAATATAAGTACAATACATATATTTAGAACTTTATATACATGCATAAAGTGCCAAACCATAGCCGAGGTGTCTTAAGTAATAAAAACATACTTACCAAAAGACACCCATCCACATATAGCAGATTAGCCAAACCTGTACTGAAACAGTTATCAGTAGAGTTAATGGTATATGAGAGTATATCGTCGATCTGAAAAGGGAGGTAGGAGATGAATCTCTACGACCAATAACAGAGAACCTATGAAAAAGACCCCCGTTAGGAAAATCATTGAATACAATAGGTGATACTCTCTACGTCCCTCTGACATTCACTGTACTCTGAGAGGAATCAGGCTTCAAAATGCTGAGAAGCGCATGTCAACGTAGAAATCTTAGCACAAACTTACTTCACCACCTCCATAGGAGGCAAAGTTTGTAAAACTAAATTGTGGGTGTGGGGAGGGGTGTATTTATAGGCATTTTGAGGTTTGGGAAACTTTGCCCCTCCTGGTAGGATTGTATATTCCATACGTCACTAGCTCATGGACTCTTGCCAATTACATAAAATAAATATAATTTCTGCCTCTATCAAATACCCACATCAGGCCTCAGATGAGATACATTCCCAATAACCCCTCTAATGTCAGCTACATGCCAACATTAAATCTTAAATCAAATGTACACCCCAGTACCTCAATTAAAGCCAGCTAGATGCCAACAGACACTAGAGCAGGTGCATGCCTCAGCAACCTATTTAAAGGAACAATGTACACTAGATTTTTCTTTGCATAAATGTTTTGTAGATGATCCATTTATATAGTTCATCTAGGAGTGTATTTGTAACAATGTATAGTTTTGCTTATTTTTTTAATAACATTGTGATGATTCGCAAACTCCTAACCAAGCCCCAAAGTGTCAGATGAATACACGCTTTTACAGACTCCTGCAGGCTCCTGTTTATGCATAGAAGGAGGGGAGTGTCTGCTCTTATTGTTTTCCCAGTCCCTTTCACTGGGTGTTCCAGACTTACCTCATCAACAGTGCTAAACTGGGAGCTTCTAAGTACGTTTTTAAAAGGTTATATACTGGATTTTTAGCTCAGTATCTGTGTCTATTACATGCAGTTATATGAAAATTGGTGTACCCTGTCCCTTTAATGATATCTAGAAGTCAATAAGTGTGGCTGTTGCATGACATGGCATCTGCATTAGGAATGAGCAGTGGTGGAGCCACAAAAGAGGAGTTCAGTTGGCCCATGAGTCTGTTTGGCCCTACTTCTTTATCCCATGTTGAACTAAGTGGTCCTGGTTTGTAAACCATAAGGTGGATAAACCTGTACTTTATAAATAAGGTTACATACTGATTGGATGCCAAAAAGGGAACATGTTATTGTTTATCAGTGTACTGTACTATTACTATCTAATTGTATTAAAATCTATTTCCTCCAAACAGTATGTATGGTGGCAGATGGAAAAAAATAAAATAAATTGAAACATGAAAATGCTTTACAACAAACAGACTGCTCAACTGATTCAATGATTCAGCAGTATAATTGGTATTTCTAAGAGGGCCCACTAGCAGAAGACCCCATTCTAATGAAGAGTAGATGTTCCATTAATGTAATTAAGGAACATCCTTAAAATCATACCTAATGGAAAAAATGCAAAATACAGTCAGGATAAACATATCAGGACATACTAAATCTATACACACAGCAGATAAATGTACATTTAGCAAACAACTTCAGATTACGCAGATGTGGATTTTTTTTTTTCAGTACATCATATTACAATTCATTAGAAACCTTAAGTACTTTTAAGATAAAATATAAAGAAAATACCCCTACATGGATTATTTTTCTCTCTAAATACAGACAACCCGTCTCCCTATGGGTCATTTGTATGTGGATAATGTATGGTTATGGTGTAAAGTAAGGTTTTAGACCACAGACTGTACGAACAAGGATTTGCATGAATACTCACCAAGTCCTCCAACAGAGTAGATGGGAGATGGCGAAAAGACTTGAGCTGCAAAGTCTTCAAATGTCATCACTTCCCTGTGATTCTGGATTATTGCTTCAAGATACAGAGCTCTTTCCTCATAACTGTGGTGGCCATGTTAAGGAGAAATCAAATGTATGGAGAACAAAAACAGTAAAGTAGAATATGACAGACATTGTTTTTTTTGTTTTTTTTTAAAACAAACTTTTTTTTCTCTAAATTCTGTTTAGGTTCTAACCTAAACTAACTGAATGAACAAACATTTTGCAAGCTCTATCTGCATGCAATGCCTCATCACAAAATAAGGACTTGGTTTTCTTAATAGTACCGCCTATGTATGGTAACATGCCATTGAGAAGAAACAATTTCTTGTCTACATCTGTTCTCCCAAAAGAAAAATCAGATATTTGAAATAATTTCTGAAATATGGATCAGAAGTCGTTTTCAGAACTAACATGTAATCCGCTATTATGGTAAAATAACTATTTATTCTTATCAGTGGCGGCTGGTGAATTATGAAGATGGAGGTGCACTTGGCCCCGCCCCTGTCCACACCCCTTGAAATAAAGCCATGCCCCTCAGATTGCTCTCATATATATATATATATAACATAATTTATGTAAGAACTTACCTGATAAATTCATTTCTTTCATATTAGCAAGAGTCCATGAGCTAGTGACGTATGGGATATACATTCCTACCAGGAGGGGCAAAGTTTCCCAAACCTCAAAATGCCTATAAATACACCCCTCACCACACCCACAATTCAGTTTAACGAATAGCCAAGAAGTGGGGTGATAAAAAAGTGCGAAAGCATATAAAATAAGGAATTGGAATAATTGTGCTTTATACAAAATCATAACCACCACAAAAAAAGGGCGGGCCTCATGGACTCTTGCTAATATGAAAGAAATGAATTTATCAGGTAAGTTCTTACATAAATTATGTTTTCTTTCATGTAATTAGCAAGAGTCCATGAGCTAGTGACGTATGGGATAATGACTACCCAAGATGTGGATCTTTCCACACAAGAGTCACTAGAGAGGGAGGGATAAAATAAAGACAGCCAATTCCTGCTGAAAATAATCCACACCCAAAATAAAGTTTAACGAAAAACATAAGCAGAAGATTCAAACTGAAACCGCTGCCTGAAGTACTTTTCTACCAAAAACTGCTTCAGAAGAAGAAAATACATCAAAATGGTAGAATTTAGTAAAAGTATGCAAAGAGGACCAAGTTGCTGCTTTGCAGATCTGGTCAACCGAAGCTTCATTCCTAAACGCCCAGGAAGTAGAAACTGACCTAGTAGAATGAGCTGTAATTCTCTGAGGCGGAGTTTTACCCGACTCAACATAGGCAAGATGAATTAAAGATTTCAACCAAGATGCCAAAGAAATGGCAGAAGCTTTCTGGCCTTTTCTAGAACCGGAAAAGATAACAAATAGACTAGAAGTCTTACGAAAAGATTTCGTAGCTTCAACATAATATTTCAAAGCTCTAACAACATCCAAAGAATGCAACGATTTCTCCTTAGAATTCTTAGGATTAGGACATAATGAAGGAACCACAATTTCTCTACTAATGTTGTTGGAATTCACAACTTTAGGTAAAAATTCAAAAGAAGTTCGCAACACCGCCTTATCCTGATGAAAAATCAGAAAAGGAGACTCACAAGAAAGAGCAGATAATTCAGAAACTCTTCTGGCAGAAGAGATGGCCAAAAGGAACAAAACTTTCCAAGAAAGTAATTTAATGTCCAATGAATGCATAGGTTCAAACGGAGGAGCTTGAAGAGCTCCCAGAACCAAATTCAAACTCCAAGGAGGAGAAATTGACTTAATGACAGGTTTTATACGAACCAACGCTTGTACAAAACAATGAATATCAGGAAGAATAGCAATCTTTCTGTGAAAAAGAACAGAAAGAGCAGAGATTTGTCCTTTCAAAGAACTTGCGGACAAACCCTTATCTAAACCATCCTGAAGGAACTGTAAAATTCTCGGTATTCTAAAAGAATGCCAGGAAAAATGATGAGAAAGACACCAAGAAATATAAGTCTTCCAGACTCTATAATATATCTCTCGAGATACAGATTTACGAGCCTGTAACATAGTATTAATCACAGAGTCAGAGAAACCTCTTTGACCAAGAATCAAGCGTTCAATCTCCATACCTTTAAATTTAAGGATTTCAGATCCTGATGGAAAAAAGGGCCTTGTGACAGAAGGTCTGGTCTTAACGGAAGAGTCCACGGTTGGCAAGAGGCCATCCGGACAAGATCCGCATACCAAAACCTGTGAGGCCATGCCGGAGCTACCAGCAGAACAAACGAGCATTCCTTCAGAATCTTGGAGATTACTCTTGGAAGAAGAACTAGAGGCGGAAAGATATAGGCAGGATGATACTTCCAAGGAAGTGATAATGCATCCACTGCCTCCGCCTGAGGATCCCGGGATCTGGACAGATACCTGGGAAGTTTCTTGTTTAGATGGGACGCCATCAGATCTATTTCTGGAAGTTCCCACATTTGAACAATCTGAAGAAATACCTCTGGGTGAAGAGACCATTCGCCCGGATGCAACGTTTGGCGACTGAGATAATCCGCTTCCCAATTGTCTACACCTGGGATATGAACCGCAGAGATTAGACAGGAGCTGGATTCCGCCCAAACCAAAATTCGAGATACTTCTTTCATAGCCAGAGGACTGTGAGTCCCTCCTTGATGATTGATGTATGCCACAGTTGTGACATTGTCTGTCTGAAAACAAATGAACGATTCTCTCTTCAGAAGAGGCCAAAACTGAAGAGCTCTGAAAATTGCACGGAGTTCCAAAATATTGATCGGTAATCTCACCTCCTGAGATTCCCAAACTCCTTGTGCCGTCAGAGATCCCCACACAGCTCCCCAACCTGTGAGACTTGCATCTGTTGAAATTACAGTCCAGGTCGGAAGCACAAAAGAAGCCCCCTGAATTAAACGATGGTGATCTGTCCACCATGTTAGAGAGTGTCGAACAATCGGTTTTAAAGATATTAATTGAGATATCTTCGTGTAATCCTTGCACCATTGCTTCAGCATACAGAGCTGAAGAGGTCGCATGTGAAAACGAGCAAAGGGGATCGCGTCCGATGCAGCAGTCATAAGACCTAGAATTTCCATGCATAAGGCTACCGAAGGGAATGATTGTGACTGAAGGTTTCGACAAGCTGTAATCAACTTTAGACGTCTCTTGTCTGTTAAAGACAGAGTCATGGACACTGAATCCATCTGGAAACCCAGAAAGGTTACCCTTGTCTGAGGAATCAAAGAACTTTTTGGTAAATTGATCCTCCAACCATGATCTTGAAGAAACAACACAAGTCGATTCGTATGAGATTCTGCTAAATGTAAAGACTGAGCAAGTACCAAGATATCGTCCAAATAAGGAAATACCACAATACCCTGTTCTCTGATTACAGACAGCAGGGCACCGAGAACCTTTGTAAAAATTCTTGGAGCTGTAGCTAGGCCAAACGGCAGAGCCACAAATTGGTAATGCTTGTCCAGAAACGAGAATCTCAGGAACTGATAATGATCTGGATGAATCGGAATATGCAGATATGCATCCTGTAAATCTATCGTGGACATATAATTCCCTTGCTGAACAAAAGGTAAGATAGTCCTTACAGTTACCATCTTGAACGTTGGTATCCTTACATAACGATTCAATATTTTTAGATCCAGAACTGGTCTGAAAGAATTCTCCTTCTTTGGTACAATGAAGAGATTTGAATAAAACCCCATACCCTGTTCCGGAACTGGAACTGGCATAATTACTCCAGTCAACTCTAGATCTGAAACACATTTCAGAAATGCTTGAGCTTTTACTGGATTTACTGGGACACGGGAAAGAAAAAATCTCTTTGCAGGAGGTCTCAACTTGAAACCAATTCTGTACCCTTCTGAAACAATGCTCTGAATCCAAAGATTGTGAACAGAATTGATCCAAATTTCCTTGAAAAAACGTAACCTGCCCCCTACCAGCTGAGCTGGAATGAGGGCCGCACCTTCATGTGGACTTAGAAGCAGGCTTTGCCTTTCTAGCTGGCTTGGATTTATTCCAGACTGGAGATGGTCTCCAAACTGAAACTGCTCCTGAGGATGAAGGATCAGGCTTTTGTTCTTTGTTGAAACGAAAGGAACGAAAACGATTATTAGCCCTGTTTTGACCTTTAGATTTTTTATCCTGTGGTAAAAAAGTTCCTTTCCCACCAGTAACAGTTGAAATAATGGAATCCAACTGAGAACCAAATAATTTGTTACCCTGGAAAGAAATGGAAAGTAAAGTTGATTTAGAAGCCATATCAGCATTCCAAGTTTTAAGCCATAAAGCTCTTCTAGCTAAAATAGCTAGAGACATAAACCTGACATCAACTCTGATAATATCAAAAATGGCATCACAAATAAAATTATTAGCATGCTGAAGAAGAATAATAATATCATGAGAATCACGATGTGTTACTTGTTGCGCTAAAGTTTCCAACCAAAAAGTTGAAGCTGCAGCAACATCAGCCAAAGATATAGCAGGTCTAAGAAGATTACCTGAACACAGATAAGCTTTTCTTAGAAAGGACTCAATTTTCCTATCTAGAGGATCCTTAAACGAAGTACCATCTGACGTAGGAATAGTAGTACGTTTAGCAAGGGTAGAAATAGCCCCATCAACTTTAGGGATCTTGTCCCAAAATTCTAATCTGTCAGACGGCACAGGATATAATTGCTTAAAACGTTTAGAAGGAGTAAATGAATTACCCAAATTATCCCATTCTTTGGAAATTACTGCAGAAATAGCATTAGGAACAGGAAAAACTTCTGGAATAACCACAGGAGCTTTAAATACCTTATCTAAACGTTTAGAATTAGTATCAAGAGGACCAGAATCCTCTATTTCTAAAGCAATTAGTACTTCTTTAAGTAAAGAACGAATAAATTCCATTTTAAATAAATATGAAGATTTATCAGCATCAACCTCTGAGACAGAATCCTCTGAACCAGAGGAATCATCAGGATCAGAATGATGATGTTCAGTTAAAAATTCATCTGTAGGGAGAGAAGTTTTAAAAGATTTTTTATGTTTACTAGAAGGAGAAATAACAGACATAGCCTTCTTTATGGATTCAGAAACAAAATCTCTTATATTATCAGGAACATTCTGCACCTTAGATGTTGAAGGAACTGCAACAGGCAATGGTACTTTACTAAAGGAAATATTATCTGCTTTAACAAGTTTGTCATGACAATCAATACAAACAACAGCTGGAGGAATAGCTACCAAAAGTTTACAGCAGATACACTTAGCTTTGGTAGATTCAGCACTTGACAGCGATTTTCCTGTAGTATCTTCTGACTCAGATGCAACGTGAGACATCTTGCAATATGTAAGAGAAAAAACAACATATATAAAGCAAAATTGATCAAATTCCTTAAATGACAGTTTCAGGAATGGGAAAAAATGCCAAAGAACAAGCTTCTAGCAACCAGAAGCAATAAAAAATGAGACTTAAATAATGTGGAGACAAAAGTGACGCCCATATTTTTTCGCGCCAAATAAGACGCCCACATTATTTGGCGCCTAAATGCTTTTTGGCGCCAAAAATGACGCCACATCCGGAACGCCGACATTTTTGGCGCAAAATAACGTCAAAAAATGACGCAACTTCCGGCGACACGTATGACGCCGGAAACGGAAATAGAATTTTTGCGCCAAAAAAGTCCGCGCCAAGAATGACGCAATAAAATGAAGCATTTTCAGCCCCCGCGAACCTAACAGCCCACAGGGAAAAAGTCAAATTTTAAGGTAAGAAAAATGTTAAATTAAAATGCATTATCCCAAATATGAAACTGACTGTCTGAAAATAAGGAAAGTTGAACATTCTGAGTCAAGGCAAATAAATGTTTGAATACATATATTTAGAACTTTATAAACAAAGTGCCCAACCATAGCTAGGAGTGTCACAGAAAATAAGACTTACTTACCCCAGGACACTCATCTACATATAGCAGATAGCCAAACCAGTACTGAAACGAGAATCAGCAGAGGTAATGGTATATATAAGAGTATATCGTCGATCTGAAAAGGGAGGTAAGAGATGAATCTCTACGACCGATAACAGAGAACCTATGAAATAGACCCCTTAGAAGGAGATCACTGCATTCAAATAGGCAATACTCTCCTCACATCCCTCTGACATTCACTGCACGCTGAGAGGAAAACCGGGCTCCAACTTGCTGCGGAGCGCATATCAACGTAGAATCTAGCACAAACTTACTTCACCACCTCCATCGGAGGCAAAGTTTGTAAAACTGAATTGTGGGTGTGGTGAGGGGTGTATTTATAGGCATTTTGAGGTTTGGGAAACTTTGCCCCTCCTGGTAGGAATGTATATCCCATACGTCACTAGCTCATGGACTCTTGCTAATTACATGAAAGAAATATATATATATATATATATATATATATATATATATAAAAGGGCCCCACAAGGGTAGCTTGTCCCTTTAAAGCAAGAAAAAAAATTGTGAAGTGATGTATGGTCTTCTATAACTATTGAAGTAGGCATACCAGGGTAAGTGGCGTTGACACACTTTTCCCCTGGCATATACTATGATGTCAATTGCACTTACAGAGCATTCTCCAAGTCTCCCTTTAACACAATGAAATTGTTATGATGTGCGAGTCATGGAACAAAAAGTCAAGAATAAAACCAAAAAAAAAAAAAACTCCCAGAAAGTAATTATATTGAATACTATAAGTTTTTAAGTAATTGTATTAATGCTGCACATTTTGCCAACAATCATAGGTACTACTAGCAATTTGTTTATAAAGACTATAACATGCAGATTGTTACTGATTATTAAGCAGCTACAATGCAACCTGAAAAAAAACACTTTGACTGAAAATGTTCAGAACCTAATTAACTACGTTTTGCGCGTGATTGGAAATGATAAACACATCACAAATATGCAGCTCAGAGGCTTCCTCTTATCAGAAACTAAACTAGTAGCAACATCATTTGAGAAGATATTTACAACCAGCATTTGTCAGAAAACACCCACAGAAAAGTCATTTGTCCGCATCATATAAGATACCTGATTGCTTAATTGGTCACTGCAATATCTTCCTATAAACAAATGAATAATATACACATACTGCACATCTTCCCTCCATCTCCTCAAATTGTCTCCTGTTCTGTTGATGAGACGCCATCAGGACGACCCGACCTGCAGACCAGTGTAATGAGCTTGCTTCCTGTTCCTGCCTGGCTTGTGCAGTCCATTATCACAGCCAGCAAAAAAAAAGTGCTCCATCTGCTGACCGCCCATACAAATAACGCTAGTCGCACACTAAATATTGTGCGATTAAGAGAGGTATAGGCTCAGTTATGGGCTGTGCTGCAGTCACATAGGAAAATTATGCAAATTTATAAGGCAGGCTATACTTCTCTACCGCACGTGCGGTATAGAAGTGTAATAGAGGTATATAAAAGGGGTTGTTTTTTTTTTTTATAAAACTTGATAACTTGACAGTCTAGATTAGAAAATTTTTGGCTGAATAAATATAATATTTCCAATAGGAGAAATTATATTTCTTTCATGTAATTAGCAAGAGTCCATGAGCTAGTGACGTATGGGATATACATTCCTACCAGGAGGGGCAAAGTTTCCCAAACCTCAAAATGCCTATAAATACACCCCTCACCACACCCACAAATCAGTTTTACAAACTTTGCCTCCTATGGAGGTGGTGAAGTAAGTTTGTGCTAGATTCTATGTTGATATGCGCTTCGCAGCAGGCTGGAGCCCGGTTTTCCTCTCAGAGTGCAGTGAATGTCAGAGGGATGTGTGGAGAGTATTGCCTATTTGAATTCAATGATCTCCTTCTACGGGGTCTATTTCATAGGTTCTCTGTTATCAATCGTAGAGATTCATCTCTTACCTCCCTTTTCAGATCGACGATATACTCTTATATACACCATTACCTCTACTGATTCTCGTTTCAGTACTGGTTTGGCTTTCTACTACATGTAGATGAGTGTCCTGGGGTAAGTAAGTCTTATTTTTGTGACACTCTAAGCTATGGTTGGGCACTTTTATATAAAGTTCTAAATATATGTGTTTAAACATTTATTTGCCTTGATTAAGGATGTTCAATATTCCTTATTTCAGACAGTCAGTTTCATTATTTGGGATAATGCATTTGAATAATAAATTTTTTTCTTACCTTTAATTTGACTTTTTTCCTGTGGGCTGAAAATGCTTCATTTTATTGCGTCATTTTTGGCGCAAAATTTTTTTTTTAGTCATTTCCGGCATCATACTTGTCACCGGAAGTTGTTTGTATGTGCGTCATTTTTTTGCACCAAAGATGGCGTCACCGGATGTGGCGTCATTTTTGGCGCCAAAGCATTTAGGCGCAAAATAATGTGGGTGTCTTTTTTGGCGCTAAAAAATATGGACGTCATTATTGTCTCCACATTATTTAAGTCTCATTGTTTATTTGCTTCTGGTTGCTAGAAGCTTGTTCTTTGGCATTTTTTCCCATTCCTGAAACTGTCATTTAAGGAATTTGATAATTTTGCTTTATATGTTGTTTTTTCTATTACATATTGCAAGATGTCTCAGATTGACCCTGGATCAGAAGCTACTTCTGGAAATTCGCTGCCTGATGCTGGATCTACCAAAGTTAAGTGTATTTGTTGTAAACATGTGGTAACTGTCCCTCCGGCTGTTGTTTGTGATGAATGTCATGATAAACTTGCTAATGCAAATAATATTTCCTTTAGTAATGTTCCATTACCTGTTGCTGTTCCATCAACATCTAATACTCAGGGTGTTCCTGTTAACATAAGAGATTTTGTTTCTAAATCTATTAGGAAGGCTATGTCTGTTATTCCCCCTTCCAGTAAACGCAAAAAGTCTTTTAAAACTTCTCATTTATCAGATGAATTTTTAAATGAACATCATCATTCTGATTCTGTTTCTGATGATGATTTCTCTGGTTCAGAGGATTCTGTTTCAGAAATTGACACTGATAAATCTTCATATTTATTTAAAATGGAATTTATTCGTTCTTTACTTAAAGAAGTTTTAATTGCATTAGAAATAGAGGAATCTGGTCCTCTTGATACTAAATCTAAACGTTTAAATACGGTTTTTAAACCTCCTGTAGTTATTCCAGAAGTTTTTCCCGTCCCTGATGCTATTTCTGAAGTAATTTCCAGGGAATGGAATAATCTGGGTAATTCTTTTACTCCTTCTAAAAGGTTTAAAAAGTTGTATCCTGTGCCATCTGACAGATTAGAGTTTTGGGACAAAATCCCTAAAGTTGATGGGGCTATCTCTACTCTTGCTAAACGTACTACTATTCCTACGGCAGATAGTACTTATTTTAAGGATCCTTTAGATAGGAAAATTGAATCTTTTCTAAGGAAAGCTTATTTATGTTCAGGTCTTCTTCTTAGACCTGCTATATCTTTGGCGGATGTTGCTGCAGCTTCAACTTTCTGATTGGAGGCTTTAGCACAACAAGTAACAGATCATAATTCTCATAGCATTGTTAATCTTCTTCAACATGCTAATAACTTTATTTGTGATGCCATCATTGATATCATTAGGGTTGATATCAGGTATATGTCTTTAGCTATTTTAGCTAGAAGAGCTTTATGGCTTAAAACTTGGAATGCTGATATGTCTTCTAAGTCAACTTTGCTTTCCCTTTCTTTCCAAGGTAATAAATTGTTTGGTTCACAGTTGGATTCTATTATTTCAACTGTTACTGGGGGGAAAGGAACTTTTTTACCACAGGATAAAAAATCTAAAGGTAAATATAGGGCTGCTAATCGTTTTTGTTCCTTTCGTCAGAATAAGGAACAAAAGCCTGATCCTTCCTCTACAGGAACAGTTTCTGTTTGGAAACCATCTCCAGTCTGGAATAAATCCAAGCCTTTTAGAAAGCCAAAGCCAGCTCCCAAGTCCACATGAAGGTGCGGCCCTCATTCTAGCCCAGCTGGTAGGGGGCAGATTACGATTTTTCAAAGAAATTTGGATCAATTCGATTCACAGTCTTTGGCTTCAGAACATTGTTTCACAAGGGTACAGAATAGGTTTCAAGATAAGGCCTCCTGCAAGAAGATTTTTTCTTTCTCGCGTTCCAATATATCCAGTGAAGGCTCAAGCGTTTCTGAAATGTTTCAGATCTAGAGTTGGCTGGAGTAATTGTACCAGTTCCAGTTCTGGAACAGGGTCTGGGGTTTTACTCAAATCTATTCATTGTACCAAAGAAGGAGAATTCCTTCAGACCAGTTCTGGATTTAAAAATATTGAATCGTTATGTAAGAATACCAACATTCAAAATGGTAACTATAAGGACTATTCTGCCTTTTGTTCAGCAAGGGCATTATATGTCCACAATAGATTTACAGGATGCATATCTGCACGTTCCGATTCATCCAGATCATTTTCAGTTTCTGAGATTCTCTTTTCTAGACAAGCATTACCAGTTTGTGGCTCTGCCGTTTGGCCTAGCAACAGCTCCAAGGATTTTTACAAAGGTTCTCGGTGCCCTGCTATCTGTAATCAGAGAACAGGGTATTGTGGTATTTCCTTATTTGGACGATATCTTGGTACTTGCTCAGTCTTCACATTTAGCAGAATCTCATATGAATCAACTTGTATCGTTTCTTCAAGAACATGGTTGGAGGATCAATTTACCAAAGAGTTCATTGATTCCTCAGACAAGGGTGACCTTTTTAGGTTTCCAGATAGATTCAGTGTCCATGACTCTGTCTTTGACGGACAAGAGACGTCTGAAATTGGTTTCAGCTTGTCGAAACCATCAGTCTCAATCATTCCCTTCGGTAGCCTTATGCATGGAAATTCTAGGTCTTATGACTGCTGCATCGGACGCGATCCCCTTTGCTCGTTTTCACATGCGACCTCTTCAGCTTTGTATGCTGAACCAGTGGTGCAGGGATTACACAAAGATATCACAATTAATATCTTTAAAACCGATTGTACGACACTCTCTGACGTGGTGGACAGACCATCATCGTTTAGTTCAGGGGGCTTCTTTTGTTCTTCCGACCTGGACTGTGATCTCAACAGATGCAAGTCTGACAGGTTGGGGAGCTGTATGGGGGTCTCTGACAGCGCAGGGGGTTTGGGAATCTCAGGAGGCGAGATTACCAATCAACATTTTGGAACTCCGTGCGATTTTCAGAGCTCTTCAGTCGTGGCCGCTTCTAAAGAGAGAGTCGTTCATTTGTTTTCAAACAGACAATGTCACAACCGTGGCATATGTCAATCATCAAGGAGGGACTCACAGTCCTCTGGCTATGAAAGAAGTATCTCAAATACTTGCATGGGCGGAATCCAGCTCCTGTCTAATTTCTGCGGTTCACATCCCAGGTATAGACAATTGGGAAGCGGATTATCTCAGTCGCCAGACTTTACATCCGGGCGAATGGTCTCTTCACCCAGAGGTATTTCTTCAGATTGTTCAAATCTGGGGACTTCCAGAAATAGATCTGATGGCTTCTCATCTAAACAAGAAGCTTCCCAGGTATCTGTCCAGATCCAGGGATCCTCAGGCGGAAGCAGTGGATGCATTGTCACTTCCTTGGAAGTATCATCCTGCCTATATCTTTCCGCCTCTAGTTCTTCTTCCAAGAGTGATTTCAAAGATTCTAAAGGAGCGTTCGTTTGTTCTGCTGGTGGCTCCAGCATGGCCTCACAGGTTTTGGTATGCGGATCTTGTTCGGATGGCTACTTGCCAACCGTGGACTCTTCCATTAAGACCAGTCCTTCTATTGCAAGGTCCTTTTTCCATCAGGATCTCAAATCATTAAATTTGAAGGTTTGGAGATTAAACGCTTGATTCTCAGTCATAGAGGTTTCTCTGACTCCGTAATTAATACTATGTTACAGGTTCGTAAATCTGTGTCTAGGAAGATATATTATCGAGTCTGGAAGACTTACATTTCTTGGTGTTCTTCTCATCATTTTTCTTGGCATTCTTTTAGAATTCCTAGAATTTTACAGTTTCTTCAGGATGGTCTGGATAAAGGTTTGTCTGCAAGTTCCTTGAAACGACAAATTTCTGCTATTTCTGTGTTGTTTCACAGAAAGATTGCTAAACTTCCTGATATTCATTGTTTTGTACAAGCTTTGGTTCGTATAAAACCTGTCATTAAGTCAATTTCTCCTCCTTGGAGTTTGAATTTGGTTTTGGGGGCTCTTCAAGCTCCTCCGTTTGAACCTATGCATTCGCTGGATATTAAATTACTTTCTTGGAAAGTTTTGTTTATTTTGGCCATCTCTTCTGCTAGAAGAGTTTCTGAATTATCTGCTCTTTCTTGTGAGTCTCCTTTTCTGATTTTTCATCAGGATAAGGCGGTGTTACGAACTTCATTTAAATTTTTACCTAAGGTTGTGAATTCTAACAACATTAGTAGAGAAATTGTGGTTCCTTCATTATTTCCTAATCCTAAGAATTCTAAGGAAAGATCGTTGCATTCTTTGGATGTAGTCAGAGCTTTGAAATATTATGTTGAAGCTACTAAAGATTTCCGAAAGACTTCTAGTCTATTTGTTATCTTTTCCGGTTCCAGGAAAGGCCAGAAAGCTTCTGCCATTTCTTTGGCATCTGGGTTAAAGTCTTTGATTCATCATGCTTAAGTTGAGTCGGGTAAAACTCCGCCTCAAAGGATTACAGCTCATTCTACTAGGTCAGTTTCTACTTCCTGGGCGTTTAGGAATGAAGCTTCGGATTTTGATCAGATTTGCAAAGCAGCAACTTGGTCTTCTTTGCATACTTTTACTAAATTCTACCATTTTGATGTGTTTTCTTCTTCTGAAGCAGTTTTTGGTAGAAAAGTACTCCAGGCAGCTGTTTCAGTTTGATTCTTCTGCTTTTATTTTCATTATAAGATTGAAACTTTATTTTGGGGTGTGGATGGTTTTTCAGCGGAATTGGCTGTCTTTATTTTATCCCTCCCTCTCTAGTGACTCTTGCGTGGAAGTTCCACATCTTGGGTATTCATTATCCCATACGTCACTAGCTCATGGACTCTTGCTAATCACATGAAAGAAAACATAATTTGTGTAAGAACTTACCTGATAAATTCATTTTTTTCATATTAGCAAGAGTCCATGAGGCACACCCTTTTTTATGGTGGTTATGATTTTTTTGTATAAAGCACAATTATTCCAATTCCTTATTTTTTATGCTTTCGCACTTTTTTCTTATCACCCCACTTCTTGGCTATTCGTTAAACTGATTTGTGGGTGTGGTGAGGGGTGTATTTATAGGCATTTTGAGGTTTGGGAAACTTTGCCCCTCCTGGTAGGAATGTATATCCCATACGTCACTAGCTCATGGACTCTTGCTAATATGAAAGAAATTATTTTATCAGGTAAGTTCTTACATAAATTATGTTTTATTCATCCCAAAAAAATATTTTCTTTCTTTTTTTTCCTTTTTCTTTTTTCTTTTGGGTGTTCACGTGCGGGAGTGCTCAAATGGAGGAGCCTCCACTTATTCTTATGTACATAATAGAAATTCTTAAAAAGATCATCTACAAATTAATAATGATGGTGCAAACAACAAAGTATTTACTATATGATATCTTTCCAATTTGCTCTTTGTTAAATATGCATTTAAAGGGATACTGAACCCAATTTTTTTCTTTCATGATTCAGATAGAGCGCTGCAATTTTAAGCAACTTTCTAATTTACTCCTACTATAAATTTTTCTTTGTTCTCTTGGTATCTTTATTTGAAAAAGCAGGAGTGTAAGCTTATGAGCCGGCCTATGTTTGGTTCCACACCTGGGTAGCGCTTGTTTATTGGTGGCTAAATGTAGTCAGCAATTAGCAAGCACTATCCATGGTGCTGTACCAAAAAAGAGCAGGCTGCTAAGCTTACATTATTGTTTTTTCAAATAAAGATACGAAGAGAACGAAGATAAATTGCTAAATAGGAGTAAATTAGAAAGATGCTTAAAATTGCTGCTCTATCTGAATCATGAAAGAAAAAAATTGGGTTCAGTATCCCTTTAAGTTGAAAGTATTATAATATTGAAATATTGCATTATTATTACATTCCTGTCTTTTGCAAACAACCTGTTCAAACAATAGCTCTAATCTCATATACAGCTTTAGAAGTAAATATACCAGTATATACAATAGTGCTGAATATGGTTAGCTGTGCTAATAAAACAAATGTCAGTGTTTATTACAGCTTTACATTTCATAGAAAGTACTGCAACCTCGCATTAAACCCAGTAACATTAGTTTGACTATTACATTACAGGGAGTGCAGAATTATTAGGCAAGTTGTATTTTTGAGGATTAATTTTATTATTGAACAACAATCATGTTCTCAATGAACCCAAAAAACTCATTAACATCAAAGCTGAATAGTTTTGGAAGTAGTTTTTAGTTTGTTTTTAGTTATAGCTATTTTAGGGGGATATCTGTGTGTGCAGGTGACTATTACTGTGCATAATTATTAGGCAACTTAACAAAAAACAAATATATACCCATTTCAATTATTTATTTTTACCAGTGAAACCAATATAACATCTCAACATTCACAAATATACATTTCTGACATTCAAAAACAAAACAAAAACAAATCAGTGACCAATATAGCCACCTTTCTTTGCAAGGACACTCAAAAGCCTGCCATCCATGGATTCTGGCAGTGTTTTGATCTGTTCACCATCAACATTGCGTGCAGCAGCAACCACAGCCTCCCAGACACTGTTCAGAGAGGTGTACTGTTTTCCCTCCTTGTAAATCTCACATTTGATGATGGACCACAGGTTCTCGATGGGGATCAGATCAGGTGAACAAGGAGGCCATGTCATTAGATTTTCTTCTTTTATACCCTTTCTTGCCAGCCACGCTGTGGAGTACTTGGACGCGTGTGATGGAGCATTGTCCTGCATGAAAATCATGTTTTTCTTGAAGGATGCAGACTTCTTCCTGTACCACTGTTTGAAGAAGGTGTCTTCCAGAAGCTGGCAGTAGGACTGGGAGTTGAGCTTGACTCCATCCTCAACCCGAAAAGGCCCCACAAGCTCATCTTTGATGATACCAGCCCAAACCAGTACTCCACCTCCACCTTGCTGGCGTCTGAGTCGGACTGGAGCTCTCTGCCCTTTACCAATCAAGCCACGGGCCCATCCATCTGGCCCATCAAGACTCACTCTCATTTCATCAGTCCATAAAACCTTAGAAAAATCAGTCTTGAGATATTTATTGGCCCAGTCTTGACGTTTCAGCTTGTGTGTCTTGTTCAGTGGTGGTCGTCCTTCAGCCTTTCTTACCTTGGCCATGTCTCTGAGTATTGCACACCTTGTGCTTTTGGGCACACCAGTGATGTTGCAGCTCTGAAATATGGCCAAACTGGTGGCAAGTGGCATCTTGGCAGCTGCACGCTTGACTTTTCTCAGTTCATGGGCAGTTATTTTGCGCCTTGGTTTTTCCACACGCTTCTTGCGACCCTGTTGACTATTTTGAATGAAACTCTTGATTGTTCGATGATCACGCTTCAGAAGCTTTGCAATTTTAAGAGTGCTGCATCCCTCTGCAAGATATCTCACTATTTTTGACTTTTCTGAGCCTGTCAAGTCCTTCTTTTGACCCATTTTGCCAAAGGAAAGGAAGTTGCCTAATAATTATGCACACCTGATATAGGGTGTTGAGGTCATTAGACCACACCCCTTCTCATTACAGAGATGCACATCACCTAATATGCTTAATTGGTAGTAGGCTTTCGAGCATATACAGCTTGGAGTAAGACAACATGCATAAAGAGGATAATGTGGTCAAAATACTCATTTGCCTAATAATTCTGCACTCCCTGTAGTTTTGAAAACACAAAAACTAAACACTACATAAGTAGCCGAAGGACCTACTAAAATGAGTGGCAGAATTACTAAAACACTAGCTGAAGTGCATTTAAGTGATATGAAAGTGTGCCTCTTTTAGCTACAAAAACATGTTAAATCAAAATAAACATAAAAAGACTGTGTTGCAAACAGAGAATAATTTATTCCTTTTCCTCCAAAATGAGCACTTAGAAATTCTCAGTGTAGCCACTGTCTTAAGTGAGATAAGAAAGCTACCATCATACAAGTTAAATTCTACAGTCACATTATTTTTTTTCAGCAAAAGTCTTCTACTGAGCATGGAAAAGAAACTGACTGGAGCTAGTGCGGGTGTCTCCTAGCAACCACTTCAAAGGCAAAGTTACTCCTTTGCCTTCCTGTAGAGACCACAGCCCGTGTGGGGATGTGACAGGATGTAATGGACCCTGCACAGTGAAGTTAAAACGGAAAAACAAAAATAAAAAAAGGTACAATCCTAAAAAAATATAATTAATGCTAAACTGATAAAATGATTTATTTCATGGTGGTGACAGTCCATCATTTATTACTCCTGAGAATTATAATCCTATCTATACTGGAAAGTAGTCTGACGTATAGCCAAGAAAAAGAGGTGCATACTTGAACTGTTGCCACAAAAAACAATGATAGAAAAACACTGGACAGGGGGGCTTATGGACTCTCACCACCATGAAAGAAATGAATTTAGCATAAATGAATCTTACACTTACCTTTAAGGCACCCATACCACTGGACTTACCATAAGCAGCAGAAACTGCTTCCAATAGATAGCCAATCCAGAACTGTTCACGTGACAGTAGAGGATCTAAATATATAGAGAGAATAACGTAGAGCCAACAGAAAGAGGCTAGGGACCAGTCCCTGCAATACCTGTGGTAGGCCTAAAACTAACTCCCATAGGGGGAATCTTGTGCCACTACCCATAATCCAAAAAAAACCTTCTGTCCAAACAGTACCTCTCTGAGGGGAAAAATGGGCCTCAAATCGGTCTGAGCACCCTTCTAACAAACACCTGGAGCACCTCCCTTCTTCACCTTCTTCCCTCAAAGGCAAAGAAAAGACTAGTTTCCAGTAAGGTGGGAGGGGTTTTAAGGGTTCTTGGGAGTTTTGGGATCTTTGCCTCCTGCTAGTGGCCAGGAGTATATTTCCCAGGAGAAAATTGATTGTGAACTCTCCCCACCTTTATGAAAGAAATAGTAGTACGTTTTGTTAAAGTAGAAATGGACCCAAAGATTTAAGAAATAGTTTCACAATACAGTACTCTAAATAAAAACATCAGATGAAGGCTAACTCAACAAAAGCCCGATCACACAGACATGCTCATAATAATAAGCATGCTAAAAAACCCGGTGCATACACAATTAATGTGCAAAGAAAATTACGCAAGTAACCACGCTGATGCTTGAAAAGAACAATGCGAACAAGCAAGCCGGTGTGAAAAAAAAAAGTGCAAACGAAGCGGCAAATGAAAAAATTGATACATACATAGGGTAAAAATAAGGTACTTCTAAGCCCATGTTTAAGATGCCTGACATAATAATCTCCAGGCTATGACATACCCATAAGTGAGTACCTACTAATAGCCCCTATATGCTAAGCTGGTGCCAACAAAAAAAAAAACTCCACAATCCAGTGCTGTGCACGTGACAGTTGTGGAAATTATACATACATACATATATATATATATTTTCTTTCTCAGTAAGGTGGGAGGGGTTTTAAGGGTTCTCCAGGAGTATAAATCCCAGTAGTAATGGTTTGAGGACTCTCACCACCTTTATGAAAGAAATGAATAATAATAAATAGCACAAAGATTTCTATTAAATATAACCCACTGCTTAGTGCTTGCTATCATTATAACAATGAAACAGTTTGTTTTAGATCCCTTTAAGTCATGCCTTGTATTAGACAAATATCAAGTAAACTATCAAATGAATTCTTTGACATAATTTAAAATTCCCTTTGTAATCCAAAACCTTAAAAACCTTTAGTTACAGAACTCATGGCAAAACAATTTTATTAAGGTAATAAAAAAAAATTGAGGGTAAAAAGGCTAAAATTCACTAACATATTTGTCCCTATTTTTTTTTTTATTAAGCAATGTTACTTGGATACATAAAAACACTCTAAATAAAAATAAAAAAGGATGAAATTGAACAATTCATTGGGACATCTTTACTGTTTTGTTTTGTGTTTTTGTAGAAAGGCAGAAAGAGATTAATGTTAAAATTTGTTTATTAACAATAAAGTACTGTGAAAAGTCGAAAGGATAAATAATTCAATAGAAAAAAAAAAAGTGGGGACAAAATGTGTTCCATATTACTACAAAGGATGGGAATGGTATCCTTACAATTAACAAAAAGTCCCCTGAGCCCTTCCATGAAAACTGAAAGTAATGAATGATTGTCTAGTATTTTTTTTATTGGAAACCCCCTTTGTCATTTCTGGTAACAAGCAGTGTCTAAAATGAATGTGCCTCGGCTCTGACCATTACTGGCTGAACTTCTTATGATTTCTAGCTAATGAATAGGCTGCCAAACTTCCTCTCAAAAGAGACCATGCCTGGACCCAATTCTAAAGGGACTAACTGATGCCATTCAACCCTCATTACAAACGTACTTATTCTGCACCAGACCTCGATTGTTGCCCGGACTCCACAGTACACTGCCACAGAAAGCCTCTGGTCCTGTTAACAGCAGGGTGCAAGGCCTGAGTGGACGTCTGGCGGGCAGGCACTTTGACACTAAGCTGGCACGTGCTGGAGCAGCAGGACCAGACTAAGGCGTGACAAATTACTGAAAGAGCTAAGATAAACTTATGTCAGACAGCCACCTGAGCCTTAAGACCTCTGTAGACCTGTCATCCACTCACAATTTATTGGTCAGTCTTTTATTCTGTGCTGTGATTGAGCGTCCAGTTTAAAAAAAAAAAAAGACGCATTGAGCTGCAAAGCTTTTCATGCTCTGCCATAGAGTACCCTGCTGTTTAATGAACAGACCAGCCAATTTAATAGATAAAAAATCAACAACCAAAAACAGACAGTGCTAAGCTCCTATTTTATGAAATAATCTTTAACGACAGGTTGGTATTATGTGTACCAAGAGGAAATGTTCCTTTATACATATAGTTCAGTTGTCCATGGTGCTGAACTGAAATGAGAGTGAGATGTAGTTTTTATGTAGCAGTTTGATTTCAAAAGACAACTGCACCCATTTGCTGGAGCACAGAAAAACCCTTTGTGCCGAGCAGAAGTATTGTATTTGACTAGACAAGGAATGATAAATCAAGAGTTTAACTAGATTTTAAAATGGCAATATAGCACCAATATTATATGCCTGCTTGCAATGTGTTTATGAGTTAAATTAAATATTGATCAAAATAACTTTAGGGAAAAAAATAAGATTCAAATTAGACTAAACATTTTTTCTTAATACAATATATATATACATATATACACACACACATATATATATATATATATATATATACACAGAGAGAAGTGCACTCACAGGAACGAACAACTGGCTCAATACCATTGTTAGCCTGTTCTATGGCGATTTACCACCTGGGTGCAACTTTTTAGCCCAGTAATGCTTTTCACAGAGTGGAACTTTCCTGTAGTATATCAGTCTGATCCCGCCTATTACGGTCAGTCCAGCGACGAAATACCAGGCAATTCCTCTCCGAACAAGGAACACAGCAACCCCAGACGATCGTTTCGGCCTTCATTGGGCCTCGTCAGTGAGGTGTATATTTAGTCTCCCTATGGGAAAAAGGGGAAACCAGACGTGGACTCCTTGCTCAGTGTGCTTAGAGGAATACTGCTACACCTCACTGACGAGGCCCAATGAAGGCCGAAACGATCGTCTGGGGTTGCTTTGTTCCTTGTTCAGAGAGGAATTGCCTGGTATTTCGGTGCTGGACTGACCGTAATAGGCGGGATCAGACTGATATACTACAGGAAAGTTCTACTCTGTGAAAAGCATTGCTGGGCTAAAAGAAGTTGCACCCAGGTGGTAAATCGCCATAGAACAGGCTAACAATAGTATTGAGCTGGTTGTTCGTTCCTGTGAGTGCATTTCTCTCTGTGTATATATATATATATATATATATATATATATATATATCCATACAGTATATATATATATATATATACATACATACACACACACACACAGTATATATACACACAGACACACACATACAAACTGCTTAACAAATAAATATTGCTCCAGTTTTGCACCTGTCATTTAAAATATTTAATCTCTGTAAAAATATCTAGATAGTATTGTTTACTAAAGGGGGTTGGCTAAGCCCAGTGGCTGAAAAAGGGTTATTTAAGGAACTTTTGTATGGCTGCCATAGTTAGTCAAAGGTATTCATTCAACTGTAAGAAATCAAAGGAATTCAAAGATACCCATTTTTTCTATCTCAACAATAGCCAAATTAAAATGTTCCTTCACAAAAGGACTTCAAACAAATTTAAAGCTCTATTCCTATTTATTTTAGCTTCATTATTTTTCTTTCCTCCTGAATTTTTATAGAAGATTATGAGACATTAACATTCTTCTCTCATTAACATTAGTCTGACTTTATTAAAATAATTAACATGTCAAAATGAAATAGCTTGAAATGCTTCATAACAGAGGAAAGACGAGGGCAGAAGAAAAACATTAATTGCAACATGCAAATTTATTCTAATACACACCTGTTAGATGTGATGGAACAACAACAAAATAATCACATTATTTAGTCTTCTCGCGGGCTAAACAATTGTTAGGAGTTCAATAAAGCTACACTCCAGTATTTCAAAGGGCTGCAATTAATGAAGATTTAAATAACCTGACACTCACAGAATGGAGATCTTTCAGCCCCTAAGATCAGCAAACCTTAAAAACATAAGCTGAGTAAAAAGTTAAATGTATATTATTGCAGGCTTATGTAAGATTGGGGCTGTCTTTTCTACTTTGAGCAATGTTTAATAAACAAAAAATAAAAAATAGTAGGTTATGAATAAAAAACAAAAATAATATTTATATTACATGCTTCTCCCTTAGGGAACTTAACCCTTACCCCGCCAGGACTTATTTGTCTACATCGGAAATGTAAACAAAAGTAAAAAATTGAAATGAAGAACGATCGTGTGATTTCAATGATGGAATAGGGTCAGGTGGAGTGTCATGATGCTAGGCACGCCCTCCAGCCCACGATCCCATTTACAAAGCGGATATGGCTTTAGGACAGCCAAAAAGCTAGGGTTTTCCATGCCGTCCTAACGGCACTAAAGCCCAGCACAGTTAGGACAGCATGGAACTTAATAATAGCGGGAAAGAGTAAAATCATTTTAGAGTACAGCCTTTCTCATTTGAGGCAGCTGATAAATAATGTTAATTAATCTAAGCAAAAGCAATGGTAAATAAATTATGAAACTGGCAAGAATGAAAAGCTAAATTGGCAATGATACAGCCTTAAAGTTTGGAAAGGTACTGAAGAATGTCCATTAACCAACACAATCTTGTGATTGATTGACAGACAAAAAAAGGGGATGAGAATGATATACTTTGTCAAAGGGCAAAGCAATGAAGGAAGAATTTACTTAAAGGGACAGTATACTGTAACAGTTTTTCCATTAATGTGTTTCCAGTGACTTGCTATACCAGCTGCATAGTATAAAATGTATGATAAATTGCTTCTTTATGTTTATTTAAGTATGTGAAATAGCTTGTTCTGTTCTTTGAAATCACAAACCATTAAAATGAATTGAGCTTGCAGGGAAATGGATTTTCCTTATAACAATTTTTTTTAATAAATATAATCTATCTATCTATCTCTCTATATATATATATATATATATATATATATATATATATATATATATATATATAGGGGGCGCCATAGTTCGTGATAGTGATACTGTGATAAGAGCTTATGTCTGAGAATAAAGTATACAACTCATCAACACTAAACAAATGTCACAATACAGTTATTTCATTAAAACAAGCAAGAATGGTAAAAAATTGAAATGTAAATATAAATTTTCATAATAATAAAATGTCCAGGCTGCTATCTGTGAATGGATCGTAGGCCAAGATCCAGGAATCAGTAATCTGTAGATGATAAGAAAGAACAGAAGACCCACATGGCCTAGTGTTGAATACACTTGTGTGAAGATATACACAAAATATTCCATTAAAAACAGCAACGCGTTTCTCAGCTCACAGTTCGCTATTTCATCAAGCCCCATGGAAAAGCAAATATAGATAATTTTACCAAGTCTATCTAAATAGTAATATACAATGTATCAATGTTATGGTCTGGGAAGTCTTGCAAAATGCCATTGTTTATTTTGCACTGGGCTGCTAAATACCTACAGAAACTCCGATACAAGCAGCAAATAAAGGGTTAACACAAAGGTAAGTTTTGTTTGTGATGAGCTCAGTGCTCCTTACAGCAGATACTGTCAATTTAGAAATGGAGCAATCTCACAAAAAATAATAGATAGTGGTCACAACAGTTAAGCAATTAAGATAACATAAATCAATGTAGCACATTTAAGAAAATAAAAGATAATAGGGTTTGCTGAAACAGAATCTCACAAAAACAAAATGTAAACTTAATTAAAGAAAAAAAATTCATGGTGGTGAGAGTCCACAATGCATTACGCATGGGATTCACTTCCAAGCCACTAGGAGGAGGCAAAGATTCCCCAAAACATTCAAGAGTACTTCTTCCCTTCTACCTTACTCGTATGCCAGTCATACGTATAACCAAGTAGGAGAAAATTAAAAAAAGGAAAAGGAAAATAAGAGGTTCAAAATGGTATTGTCATCAAAAAGTCTTACCACCATACAAGAAATTAATTTATCAGGTACGCATAAATTTTGTTTTCTCTCATAAGGTGGTGAGAGTCCATTATTCATTATATATGGGAACTAATACTCGAGCTGTATTAGTAATGATGGGCGGGACAAAAATGTAATCCAGAGACACTGCTGCCTGGCGGACTTTCCTACCAAAAGCCCCTTCCAAAAAAGCAAAAATATCAAAAGGGTAGAATTTAGTAAAAGAATGTAAGGATAACCATGTTGCTGCATTGTAAATTTGTTCAACAGAAGCCTCATTTCTGAAAGCCCAGGAAGTAGAAACAGATCTGTCAGAGTGGGCTGCAATGTGCTCTGGTGGAGTTAAAGGGACAGTCTACCATAGAATTGTTATTGTTTTAAAAGGTAGATAATCCCTTTATTACCCATTCCCCAGTTTTGCATAACCAACACAGTTAGATTAATATACTTTTTACCTCTGTGATTACCTTGTATCTAGGAACCTTCTTCCAGCCCCCTGATAACATGACTGCGACTGTTCATTATATATTGTCTTAAATTTAGCATTTTTTTGTGCTAAATATTAAATAACCCCCTGTGCCTGAACACAGTGTTATCTATATGGCCCACGTGTACTTTCTGCCTCTTTGTGTTGAAAAGAGATTTAAAAAGCATGTGATAAGAGGCAGCCCTCAAAGGCTTAGAAATTAGCATATGAGCCTACCTATGTTTAGTTTAAACTAAGAATACCAAGAGAAAAAAGCAAATTTGATGATAAAAGTAAATTGGAAAGTTGATTAAAATTAAAAGTCCTATCTGAATAATGAAAGTTTAATTTATACTAGAATGTCCCTTTAAACCTGCCTTCAAGTAAACTTTATGATTCAGAAGCTTTAACCAGGAAGTTAAAGTAACAGCTGAGGCATTTTGGTCTTTACAAAGACCTGAGAAAAGAATGAACAGATTCAAAGATTGTCTAAAATCCTTTGAAGCTAGAAGATAAAAAAAACGCAATAAAAAAATGCAAACTCTTACTACATCCAAGAAGTCTCTCTCTTTAATTCCGAGTATTAGGACAAATGGAAAGGGCTACAATCTCTTGATTGATATTATCGAAGAGACAAACTTTGGGTAAAATTTTTATTTTTTCTAAAAACAGCTTTATCTTTGTGGAAAATAAGATAAAGAGGGTCACAGGAAAAGGCTGTTTATTTAGAAACTTTTCTAGCTAATAAATTGCTAGTAGAAAGAAACTTGATGTTCAGAAAATGAATTGGTTCAAAGGAAGAAATTTGCAAAATTCTAAGAACCATATTTAGACTCCAAAATAGAGAGAATGGCTTAATAACAGGGCAGATCCTAACTAAAAGTACGGTTTGGAAAGAGAGAATACACTTATAGCACTCCGTGGTCACAAAAAGTAAATAAGTGTTTAAGGGTAACTAATCACTAACTTCACGCTAGAGAATGACAAAAATGGGAAATAGCAAAGATACTATTAAAACATAACTTTTATTGGGGTACAGTAAAATTAGGAAAAATAAATTAAAAACACACTTAGGTACCTAACAGTGTATATACTGGTTCAATTACAGGGTAATCAAAGTATAATTCTGTGTGTCATCCAAGATAGTTGTTACTGTGTTTATCACTAGTAGTACTAGAAATGAATTGATATCAATTGTTAATATCTCAGTTAGATACCCACTAATGTGCAGAGGATCTTACATTTGTGTTACACAGTCAATGATAGGGGTTGGCTAGTAACCAACCGCTGTGAGAAAATGAGAAACACTGTATCAATAATTGCAAAGTTTATAAAATGGTCACAAGAAAGTTTAATGTGACTGGTGATTAAACCTTAATATTTATAAAATGAATATATCGATATTACACATTGCTGTTCGATGCCAAGCTATTGGATTTATTTAGTAGTACTGTTTACCTGCATCTGTTATCTGTGCTGGTTAATGTAGCTGCTGAGTGCTTGTAGTTTACTAGTAACCGTCAACGTTATTATAAATTGGTACTAGGATTATGCTATTACTGATGAATGAACATAGCTTATAATACCCACTAGTGTGTTATGGCACGCTCTGATATAATAACATCCTTGCCGGTATTTGAGGAAATACTGAGCGTTGTGTAACTGTTATTAGTGGCTGTTCATAGATTATAACACCCTCTCATATCTTGTAGCATACTTCTGATATATTTATATTATTAGCGGTACACAAGAAAATAATAATGAGCGCTTTGACTCTCAGTCTATTAACATAAAATTAGTCTGAGTATAATACCATTATCATGTGATAAAGTCCTTTGATATATTTAGCATGTGTAATGAGATGTTAGTATTAGTGTTCTTAACCACAGAGTGGCTAGTAGCTGTTACTTGTAGCTGCAGATTGTTAACACTAGAGGGTATGTTGTATTAGGTACTATTACTTTGCTCTGGTTACGTGGTAAACCTTACCTGTTCAAATATTGTGGCGTATAACTAAGTGTTAATTACAATGTCCGTTTCCACTCACCTAAGAGCGAAATTGTTTGTGAACTATTTGCTCAGTTCGGTATTACACTAAAGATATTAATAGTCTTAGCCACTCAGGTGCTAGTGATTGCTAATTCTTAAACCGGGTTCTCAACACTAATCAGATTTATATATTAAAGTGCTGTTACTATTCTTCGGTTTAATAATAAACCGTAAGTCTTAGAGTATTGTGTCGTTTGTATACTGGTAAAATTGATCAAAATACCGATTACCAATCTCCAATGAGTATGATTATGTGTGGAATAATATTCTTAACAATTTGTTTGTTAGTATCTTTTGGAGAGTGAGGTGGTTTTATTCCACTAGGTATAGTAAGTGAATCCACTTGGCCCTGCAGGTCATATGTATAACATTTTGAGCTCAAACCAGTATAGCGTAGCCGGTTAGCAGTATTTGTATGAAGCGGTACAGGTTTCTCATTACTCTGGTACAAACATAGTCATTGGATTAAACAGTTAATATCGAGTATAAACCACACCGGGCATCTATTCATGCCCCATTGTTCACATATATTGATTCACATATAACAGCTGATTTACAAACAGCTAGACAGGACTTAGATAACTTTCTCCAAATTGAATGCCAAACCCTTCGCTCTAAAACAAATAGTATGTTCTATTATGAAAGCAACAGAAACTATTAGCTAGGGCACTGAAAAAGAAAATATTTAAATCCCATATCTATGAACTTCAGCGCCCTCATTCCCCAACCACCCTGAAAACAACGTTGGACGTTCTTCAGTCTTTTCATGATTATTATTCGAAATTATATAACTTAAAGGGACAGTCTACACCAGAATTTTTATTGCTTTAAAAGAAAGATACAGGTATACCCCACTTTACAGCGCTTCACTTTACAGCGCTTCGCTAATACAGCGCTTTGTGGAGCTGAAGTTCAACCTCCAAGGATTTTGAAACAGTGCTGTAATCATCGTGAGATTGCGAGAAAAGTGACTGGCACCATTTTGTTATGCTTAGTTCACTCAGTTTACAGCATTACAGTGCAATTTGTGTCTCAGTGCTATAGTCTGGCAAATTTTACTATAGTCATTGTCACTATTTTACAGGTACAGTATTTATTGAATACTAATTGAATACTGTGCTGTTCTAGTGTTAAACTAAACATAGCATTATTGTACCCCTAATATATGTTAGTTCAAACATGTTTTCAAGTTTTTAAACACACTGGCAAGTGAAAAGAAAGCTAAAACTGCCTAGTTTCACTTTAAGGCGGTTTTCACTTTACAGCGGGGCTCCGGTCCCTAACCCGCTGTATGAGTGGGGTATACCTGTAATCCCTTTATTACCCATTCCCCAGTTTTGCATAACCAACACAGTTATATATTAATATACTTTTTTTTTTTTTAACTTTTTATTGAGGACAAAATGACAGATACATGTTATAGAAAACATGGGAGCATAAGTGTTACATCAAATATTTGCATCATATCTGGAAAACTCAATTGTAAATACATATTATAAAAACCATAAAAACATAAATGTTGAATCAAATATTTGCTTCATACCTGAAAAACAATTGCAAAAAATCAAAATACAGTCCTCTATTTTCTCATTATTTTCTTATGTAGGCCTCGCAGAGACCTATATTGTTATAGTGAATTATAATCTAGAATAAAAATAACAAAACAAAGTTTGTTCCCTATCGTCGGGAGCAAAGACCACAACTGAGCACGACAAAAAACATGTTACTATATGTTGGTGACAATTCAACAGTACAGCCAGCTATTAATACAAGTAGACAGTGGTTGGGCACAAAAGGGGTAGTCAATGTGGTTGCTACCAAACAGCAATATCAACTAAGAGTGTGTTGTTGATAGATATAAGAGTAATTCTGTTACCACCTGGGATTGACGCTGTGGAGCGCTTATAATTGAGCCTGATAGGGTGTACATAAAGCAGTCTGGCGATCTACTAGTATGTTGTCATTCAAATGGTGTGGTATCCCAGTAGTGCGCAACCAAATAAAGATTAGAATACATATGGTATGCAACCAGCCTATGTAATGGAGCGCTGTACAATTATACTTTTAAAGTAAATACATATAATTCCTATGTGGATAAAGTAATATGGGATTTGCGCCTTGATTGAGCATAAAGAGAATCAGGGGGCCTTGGCTAAGTATGGGCAAGTTGTTTCTTCTTCGTGTAAGATGCAGTAAGCGCTTTCATTATAATATTAAGTGTTTATCTATGGGGTTTGGTAAAGTGTCTACCTATAGTTTATGTTTATAGCTTGTGTAAAGACATCCCAGCCTGTTTGTGCAATGTCATAAAGTGCGACCCACCGACACCATCCTCTGGGGTGTCTAACAGCATGTTAGTACTAGGTTGCCGTCCCGGCCGCAGACAGCAGTGTCCCAGAAGGTGTAGGAGTAGTGTCTGTGCGTACACACCATGCTAAGGCATCTTCTACATGTCTATATATTAGAGAGTACATAAAAATTTTAAACGTTAAAACAGTGAAATCTAATCTACTACACACATTGCGAACAACACTACACAGCACATGGACCGGCCACTTTCCCATAAATTACAAACATAGAAAACTTTCTTAAGAAAAGGCCGGTACCCTTGAGATGCATGTCAGATATTCATGTATTGTCCGGGCCCGGCATATCAAAATAGGCATAGGGAGTGTTTTCATTGCGGTTCCACCGCACTCCGTTGCAAACCCCAGAGTCAGAAAAGAAATCACAGCCTGTGAAAAATGAGCCCTCAACAACCATCCAGGAGTGCGACCTAGGAACATTGTACCTTGTGGTTGTAGGGCTACAAGAGAATTTCAAGTCTGTGCCCCAAGTTGAATTTCTCACAGCCGTGAACCAGCATTCTGTTGCGGTATGGCTCTTGGTCAGATGCTCAGCTTTGGTCGGGATGGCCAGGGTCAGATGGGCCTCAGTTTGTTTGGCTGCGTGGTAGAAGCCCCCGGGCACGACCGCTCCACCTCTGTTGATCCGATCCGGAGTATCAGGCTCATTACCCTGCACATCGCCTTTCCATCCGAACACCGAGCCCTGTAGCGGCACATGGTATTGCCTATTTGGTACTTCATCCGGATCCATGCGGCCAGTCTTGGCCACCTCTGATCTGACCCGAAGTGGCAGCATTTTTTCAGTATGTATGTTAGACTCTCTAGTGCCGCTTCCTTGCTTGGTCTGCATGGTGTCAGGGGTTGAGTGAGTAAGTGTCCCATCCGTGCATGCTTGATTGGTATCATCTGTGATACTAGATGCTTCTTCTGAATTAGGTGCCGCAGTCATATATATGAGTGTAGGGCTGAAGAACCGGACCAGGTTGTCGTATGGGGCCCTGTCCATTAGAGAGCGCATCAAGCTCTCAATCTTTTCAAGATGGCGATCGGAACTTTCTTGCAGGCCAGATGTACTGTGGGCCGTCATTTTCCCCTATTGTTCCCTCCAATCTAGGTTTTATACTGGTGACTGTATAGTCCCTTGCCGTGCTCAGCTTAGGTTAAATACCTCGGTAAACCGAGGGGGAAAGCGCTACCTGATATGAGCCGCCGCCCCAGCTCTTTTAATGTCCGATCCTGAGCTCTAACTTCACCAACACAGCTCGATCAATTGAAATAAAGTTCTCGCAGTGGAGATGTGTATTGTCTTGTTCAATATGGTTGTCTTTGCTGTAAATTTTTCACCAAAAATCGGCGGATATTTAGTGATTCAGCTAGAGCTCCTGGAGATGCGACCGTTCAGGATCGCTGCTTGGACACGCCCCCATATTAATATACTTTTAACCTCTGTGATTATCTTGTATCTTCAGTTCTTTTGACAGACTTGCAGTTTAGCCAATCAGTGCCTGCTCCCAGATAACTTCACGTGCACAAGAACAGTGTTATCTATATGAAACACCCTCTAGTGGTGAAAAACTGTTAAAATGCATTCTGAAAAGAGGTGGCCTTCAAGGTCTAAGAAATTAGCATATGAACCTAGGTTAAGCTTTCAACTAAGAATACCAAGAGAACTAAGAAAAATTGGTGATAAAAGTAAATTGGAAAATTGTATAAAATTACATGCTCTATCTGAATCATGAAAGTTTATTTTGGCCTAGACTGTCCCTTTAAGAAATAATACCCCACCGCATAACCCCTCATTGTCCTTGATATCTTATGTTACCCAATCACAACTACCCACTCTAACATCAGACCAACTTCGAAATCTTAACAATCGCATTACCCAACCCAAACTTGTTGCAGCTATCAAATCATTAAACCCCGGGAAAAGACCAGGTCCTGACGGTTTTACTGGTAAATATTACCAAACATTTTCTCAACTCCTCTCATCCCATATTACACAATTATTCAACAAAATATCTGACAATAACCCATTCTCACAATCTATGCTAGAAGCGCAGGTTGTAGTAATACCTAAACCAGGTAAGCCACCGACTACACCCTCAAACTTCCGTCCAATATCCCTGTTAAACACGGACATTAAACTTTATGCGAAAATACTAGCCACCCGCATCAACATAATCCTTCCATCATTGGTTCATTTTAACCAAGCTGGTTTCATCCCACATAGAGAAACTAAGGATAACACCACCAAAATGTTACATTTAATGGAATACGCAAACACGCATAAAATCCCCTCTGCGTTCATCTCGATGGACTCGGAGAAAGCCTTTGATAGGTTAGATTGGTTATTTCTTCAGACGACATTTAAAAGATTTGGCTTTGATCAGACCTTCATAAATATATTATTGTACAAGCAAAACCACATAATTGTGTTTTTTTTAACCCTTTGAGTGCTAATGACGGCTCTGAGCCGTCACAGAGTTTCTCACTCTGGTGCTAATGACGGCTCAGAGCCGTCATGAGCACTCTCCCACCTTGAGGGAGATCTGGGGGCTCCTTACTGCTCCTACCCCGGCGATCGTGCCTACAGAGTGACAGGCATCGCCGGGGCTTCACGTGATGCGCGGTGACGTCACGCGTGGAGAAACCCCCAAGTCTGTGCGAAGAATAGCCTCATCTGCATGAAACACCAGATAAGGGGGCTCATATTGCAAGGCCGCCAGCTCAGAGACTCTGCATGCCGATGCAATGGCCAACAGAAAGAGAACCTTCCATGAGAGATTTTTTTATGTCAAGAGAATGCATAAGCTCAAACAGAACCTTCTGCAAGACCTTAAGAACCAAGTTTAAGCTCCAAGGACCTGATTTGAGACAGAGCCTGAACAAAAGATTGGATGTCAGGGAGATCAGCGAGTCTCCTACGCAACAGAACAGATAAAGCCGAAATATGCTCTTTTAGGGAACTAGAGGCGAGACCCTTCTCTAAACCCTCTTGGAGAAAGGACAACATCCTGTATACCCACACCCTGTGCCAAGGGTAGCTATGACTCTCACACCAGGACAAGCAAGTCTTCCACACCTTATGATAGATGCGTTGAGTGACCGTCTTTCTTGCTTGAACTAGAGTGTCAATCACATTCTCAGAAAAAAACCTTTTTGCCAAGACTAAGCGTTCAATCTCCACACAGCCTCAGAGAATCGAGATTTTGATGTTGAAAAGGACCCTGCTCCAGCAGATTCCTGCGACAGGGTAACCTCCATGGCGGAGAGGATGACATCCCTATCAGATCCGCAAACCACGTCCTCCTCGGCCACGAAGGAGCATTTAGAATGGAGGACGCTCTATCTCGCCTTATACGAGCTCCTACAGGAGGAAGAAGCGGTAACGGAGGAAATATGTATACTAGACCGAACCCCCAAGACATCGCCAATGCATCTATTAGCTCCGTCTGGGGGTCCCTCGACCTTGATCCGTATCGGGGAAGCTTGCAATTCAACCTTGACGTCATGAGATCGATCTCCGGCGTTCCCCATCTGAGACAGATCTCCGCAAACACTTTGGGGTGAAGAGACCATTCCCCCGGATGAAAAGTCTGCCTGCTGAAAAAATCTGTTTCCCAATCGTCCACACCTGGAATGTGGATCGCAGAGAGCGAACAGTTGTGGGTCTCCGCCCACTCGAGGATCCGAGACACCTCCCTCATTGCCAGGGAGCTCCTCATGCCCCCCTGGTGGTTGATGTAAGCCATCAAGGTAATATTGTCTGTCTGGAACCTGATAAAGCTGAAGTCCTCCAGACGAGGCCACGCCCTCAGAGCATTGTAGATCGCTCAAAGCTCCAGAATATTTATTGGAAGAAGCGAGACCACTTCCCCTGTGCCATCCTGGCACCCCAAATAGCTCCCCATCCCGCCAGACTTGCGTCCATGGTAACAATCTCACAGGACGGTCTCAGGAAGGATGTCCCCATGGACAGGTGATCCGGGCGGATCCACCAGGAGAGGGAAATCCGAGTCCGTGCATCCAAGTATATCGGCTGTGACAGATCTGAGTGATCGCCATTCCACTGTCTCAACATGCACAATTGAAGATGTCTGAGATGAAATCTGGCGAATGGAATGATGTCCATGCTGGAGACCATGAGCCCAATCATTTCCATGCACTGAGCTACAGATGGTCTCACTGTAGACTGAAGAGCAAGACAGATAGATGCCATCTTTGTAGGTCGCTTGTCCGTGAGAAAGATCTTCATGGACACATAATCTATGATCGTGCCCAAGAACTCCACCCTGGTACTGGGAACCAGAGAACCAGAGAGGACCCTGGTGTTGGACTCTGCCAGATGGAATGATGGAGCCTGAAGCAAGATTTCATCCAGGTAGGACGCCACCGCAATGCCCTGGGATCTGGCTACTGCTAGAAGGGCTCTTTGTAAAGACCCTTGGGGCTGTCGCCAGACCGAAGGGGAGGGCCACAAACTGGAAATGCTGATCCAGAAAAGCAAATCTGGAGGAAACTGAAATTCTCCCTGTGAATCGGAACATGAAGGTAAGCAAGTCTATAGAGGTCATAAGTTGCCCCTCTTAACCTAGGGGCAAAATAGATCTGATCGTTTCCATTTTAAAACGATGGAACGGACAGAAACTTGTTTAAATATTTGAGGTCCAGAATCGGGCGGAACGTGCCCTCCTTCTTTGGGACCACGAACAAATTGGAGTAATACCCTAGACCCATTTCTGCATGGGGTACTGGCCCGATAACACCTAGAGCGGAGAGATCCCACACACAACCCAGAAAGGCCTCTCTTTTTTCCGGCCTTGAAGACAGGTTTGACAGAAGGAATCTGCTCCTGGGCGGAGAGGACTTGAACCCTATCCTGTAACCCTGGACGACTACTTCCAGAACCCAAGGGTCTTGAACATCCTGCAACCAGCCGTCTAAGAATAGAGACAATCTGCCCCCAACCTGGTCCGCAGACCAGTCGGGGGCCACCGCTTCATGCGGACTTAGCCTCGGTGGGCTTCTTGTTCTGCTTAGACTTGTTCCAAGCTTGGGCAGGCTTTCAAGCACCCTTGGTTTGGTCCGCTTTCGCTGTGGGCTGTTGGCGTTGCACCTTATCTCCCCGAAAGGGACAAGGCTCCTTGAACGAAGAACTATCCTCTAAAGGAATCATCGTGCACCTAGCGAGCGTGGAGATGGCCCCATCCACCTAGGGAATGGTCCCCCACAACTCCAGCTGGGCCTCCGGGATGGGGAAAAACTTTTTAAATTGAGAAGAGGGGGAAAAGGAAGAACCTAACTGCTCTCACACGTTCTTTATAATGTTCGACCATCTTGATAGGAACCGGAAAAGTTTGGGAAACCACCCTGTCCTCGTAGACCTTATCTATTTTAGGAATGGAGGGCTCTTCTGGAAGCATTGGTTCCGGAACCTCTAAAGTAGCCAGTACTTGCTTTAGTAAGAAACGCAAGTTCTCCATCTTAAACCTAAAACCGGGCTCCTTCTCTACCGGAGGTTTAGATGACAAGGACTCCGACCCTGAATGGGCCCCTTCCGATGCGTCGGAATAGGCCTCGTCATTGTACCAACCTTCCGGGGCGTCCGACAGAGACAAATCATGGGACGGGCCGCTTTGAAAAGCTCTACGCTTGCGCTTAGCAGAACGCGGCAAAGCATGGATCACCTTAGCGACTACCATTTCAAGCTGATCTGCAAAACCCGAAGGGGTAACAGTTGGACACTAGGGCACTGCATGTGGGATAGGGGACGCCATTAGGGAACGCACCTCACGGGACAGTAACCCCTCGTAGCCTTCTCAAGGCATGTGGAACACAGTTGAGCAGGCTGGTCTAACAAAACCTCACAATAAACACAGGTATAAGACTTAGATAAAGAGGGAGTACCCTCTAACGCGTCAGAATGCTCCATAGCTTTAAGAAAAAAAATAAGACAGGCGCCCTTATAACCGCCAATGGTCAGGGAACTCACCACCTACTAGAACCCGGACTGCAGAAACCGTTTGTCTCCTCCGTCGCTGATCAGACCGGAAGTGAAGAGGCCCCACCCGGTCACAAGGATGTCTACGCAGGACCGCCCCTGTCGAGGAGAAAACACGCCAAAAAGAGACAGCGCAAAAACTCCCAGAAGAGAAACTGTCAGTTCCACAAAAATGCCAGAGCCGATTCCTTGCCCATAACACAGCAATCACACAATAAACTTATGTACCTACCCCCCCTGTTCAATAATCCCCTTATAGGAATATTAACTCTCGATTCTATAAAGATAAAGGCGCCACACTGTGGTCCTGTCTTCTGTGTTATCATGAAATAAAAATTAAACAATCTTACCAGAATCTACGCCATGGAACAGGAACACGGCCCTTCAAGTGTGACAGGTGGTAGCTGCGATCCTGACATGGACTTGAGAGAACGCAATCTGCGAATCTCGTCAATGCTGATTGCTGTAGGAGCTGTTAATATGAGTCAGGATGGTGTTGCAAAGGGAAGCTCCCTCTGCATCTCAGGGCTCTAACGTTCACCCAGGCCCTCAACTGAGTAGCTTGAAGGGCTAATTAAACTCCTGTCCCATAGCGAAGGGTAGAACCCCTCATAAGAGACCTCCGATTTTCCGGCACCTCTCTGCCACCTCCTGTGACGAAAGGCAAAGAATGACTGGGGGATGAAGGGAGAGGGGGAGGTATTTAAGCCTTTGGCTGGGATGTCTTTTCCTCCTCCTCCATAACGTTATGAAAAAGGTGTAAATGTCTACTCTATGCAAGTACCATGGCTATGGTGTAACATTGCAAATGTACCTGTTAATAGTATGTGAGTGTAAATGTTTGAACAGTCTTACCTGACAGGGACCCACTCCACTTAGTTTACAGGCCACAGAACAAACTGCTGTGAGTAGATAGCCCATCCAGTGCTGAGCACATTACAGCAGATATATCTACGACTCAGCAGGAGGAGGAAAGCGACACCTGTGGCAGGCCTGTAACTAACTCAGTCACTGGGAGTAATTGTGTTACTGCCCCATACTTCAATCTCTCCTCTGTCTCTCAATAGCAGCTCTCTAAGGGAGAAAACAGGCCTCTAATAAGTCTGAGAACCCCTCTCAACAAAGAAATCTGGAGCACCTCAATTCTTCATGCACCTCCTGGGAGGTAAAGTTTAGACTGGCATACCAGGGAAGTGGGAGGGATGAAGTGCTCTTGAAAGTTTTTGGGGAGTTTTTGCCTCCTCCTAGTGGCTAGGAAGTGGACTCACCAGAAAGAAAAACTGAGTTTTATTTATTTTTTCCTTAGGGAAGTCAGACATTTACAAAAACAAATTAATTTACCTATTTTTCTTCAATATCCCCCTGATTTATAATAGTATTTAAATTATTAGTATGTAAAAGTATTGTGCAAAATGATTCAAACATCAGTACTGTGAGATATTTATTTTATACAGCAGGCCATACGTAACAGATATCACATAATCTCACATAAAAGAAAAATTACATGAAAGCCTAAATATGAAAATGCACTGGTTCATGTGCAAACATTCTTGTTTCAAATGAGATGGAACACCACAACTCTGCTATGACCTTTTTAAAGCGACTCTGTACTGTAAAGTTGGTAACCCCTTAATGTGTTGCTAATGACCCATTCTAGCAGCTGCAGAGTGCTAAATATATGAAACCTTGTTCCTTTAAGTGTATTAAGTGCTTTTTAAAAACCTCAACTCCTCGTTCTCAAGAACATGTCTTTTAAATGGGCTGAGCTTGCAGGGATAGTAGTCCTTCTAGTCATACATCTCTACATAAACAAATACAATTATATCATACCCTCTAATATACCAGCTGGTTTCAACTAGCAACAGTTACTTTCAAAGAAAAAAGAAACTTAAAGGAGTTATATGTAAACAATGTAATACACCCCAGCAGGTAATATGTTTAATAAAACAACTGAAAATAAACAATTACTTGTGGTACCTATAGTTTACTGATTATTCACAACAATGTAATTACAGCTACATCATTTAAAACATTTGTTTTTTTCTAATAATACCCACATTGGAAAAACATGACAGATATGTGTTAGGAGCACAAAAACATTTTAAAAAAAACTCATGTCATGCTTTGTCATATATAGAGAAACCTATATCAATAAAAGAAAGAAAATAGAATGTATTTTTTACATTCTTTTTCATTTCAAATAATAAAAAAAAAACTCTTACAAAGCTATTTTGCTGGATTCCTATGAAATTTGGGTACATTCTCTGCAGTTCATCTCAAAACCGTAGGCTGCACACAAAAGATACACCAATGAGCACTGCTACCATAGAAACTAGAGTTACTAAGCGGGAAGTTGATTTAAAAATAAGTGGTGTAGACTAGGGTTTCAATCAAATGATTCAATAATAAAATTAGGTCAGTCACAATGGCATTTATTACGTGCAGTCCAACAAACATGTTTTGTTATTTAGTAAGGAAACTTTACCAATATGTGAGTCTACCTATCTTGTGTGTCCATCACTTCATTTTGTATCATATTCAGTTAAAATGATAAATTAAATATGAATTATCTTAGAAGTACTGATTTCAGAAGTAACATTTGGCATTTAAATTCTCTAAATAATGGATTGTGAACCTTATTGAGAGGGTGCGCTCAAATTGGAAGAAACAAATCCTTTTGAAGACAGTACGGTCTTAACCAATGAGCAGCACTGCTTGCTGGGAGTTAACAACGGTTTGTGTGACACGCACCGGAATATCAAACTGTTATATAAACAGCCGGTGGGCTTTAAGTAAAAAGCGAAAGTGCACTTTTAAAATGAAGGAGGACTGAATACTTAAAACAATTAAAAAGCTGATATGAGCTGAAATAGCATAATAAAATGTATAGACAAACATCCAAGTTATGAAGTGCACCACAGTCAAAATAAGAAAAATACAAATTAAAGGGATATTCCAGCCAAAATTGGAAACCACGTGGGTGCATTTCGGTATTGAACAGAAGCAATTTTGTAATATATAAGCATTAACAAAAATGCTTCTAATAAAAGCTATAACCGTTTCAAAAGTGTATTTAAGTATGCACCATGCACCAGCATTTTAAACAAAGCACTTGCTCAGAGAGCCTAAGGTGATTGTACCATCTGGTAATGACTCAATTTGTTAATTGCTGACATTATACCACTGATGCGCTGAGCAGCTGCAGTATGTAAAATGTGGGTGCACTGAGAATATCTAGTTATGCTTCACATGCACATGCAGAGAAAAATGCTAACACTAAAACAGGGATAACTAGAAGCATTTTTGCTAATACATAAATTGCAAATATGTTTCTATACCAAGATGTATTTCATCAACGTGCATTTAAATTTTGACTGGAATGTCCCTTTAAAGCTGTGCTTTTGGTATTATGGAACGTATTTAAATGGCAGAATCACCTATTTATAACAGAGAACTTGCCTTTTGTAAAATGGAAAAATATATAAATAGCTTATAAAATGACTAACAATAGTATAAACACAGGACATATTGCTTAAATATGAGTAAAGTAAGCAAACCGTACAAATATGGAATAATTACAATAATGTTTAGTGCTGTTATTTTATCAAACAAATACCAGGTAAAAACCATGTGATAGACAACATTTCTGAGACTCATTAACATATCAATGTAATTTTTGCTTCTGCAAATTCATTTGGTGCATACATCTTTATGTTTAACACATACTGTAAATAACAATCAATCTACCAAAGACCAGTAGGGAAATATTTCATTATTAATGACGCCAGTATAGTCAAACGTTTAAGTGCCCATGTGTGTGTTTTGTTTTTTTATTATAAACAATTATACAGCACATACATATTTGCAAACATTCTTCATATAAAACTAGACGCCTTGGCAGCTTGTGCCTAAGAAGAGCTGGCAGAGACATGTATCACTTTAGAAACAAACTGTCATTGTTGATACAATGCACCAATGGCAAGTGCAAGCTGTCAAAATGGGTGCACGTGCTATACAAATGGATGCCTCAAATGTCACAGTAAAGGCTACCATTTAAATATATTAATTACCTTTACTATAATCAACAAGTGCAATCTAAAAATGCTTCTAATCAAAACGGAAATTCACAATGATGCTGTTTTTACTTTATACTATAATGTCCCACATATATGAGTAATAGCTGTGCAAGCATAACTTTCAGCCGGCACTGCCATGCACAAGAGAATGTGGCACACTTTGCATATTTTGAAACTCGTCTTTCACAACAATAAACAAAATATAGTAGTATTAGAAAAAAAGATGTAGAAGATGTAGAAGAGGTACCAAGTAAACTTTAAAATGTTCACTACAGAGACACATCCTAATAAAAACTATTTTTAACATAGTACATGATATAGTAAAACCTAGGTTTAATTCAGCTTTAATTGACTAAATTAATGAAAAATACTGAAATAATGTGAAAGTATAAGAAAACACTGAACTTGTTTTTTTTTTTTATTAGTAACATTAAAGGTTAAAAAATACCTAGAATAAAAAAAGAGTTTATTACAAATAGTTTTTAGGGACTTTTGAGTCTACAAAATTTGACAACATTGTGTAATTGTTTTCTAAATTAATTACACTACATCAGCTGATTTGACAAGTTCACACAGTGGTTGCATAAACTATAATAGTACGGCAGCAATAAGCATTCTCGGCTGGATGCAGGTGTGCTATGCCAAGACCTGCCAAAAGTATAAAAAGCTTTTAGACATTGCAGTTATACCAACAAAGTATTTACTTGATTAAAATACAAGAGAGATGTGTAAGAGAACAGAGAAAACTACTAAATGTGTCATTTTATGGAAATGATTGCTTAATTAAAATATTTTTTTCCCCATCAGTAGTGACAGACATGTTGCCACTTTAATGACAATTTTTTACTTTTAAATTGACTTTAAAAAAATAAAAATAATAAATGATGTAACCATAGCTTTTCTTAAAAAATACTGCATGATGTACAGCATTTAAAAGAATATCTAGGTTACAAAATTTGCTTAAAGGGACATTCAACACCAAGATTTGTTTAAAAAGATAACGCCTTTACTACCCATTCCCCAGCTTTGCACAACCAACATTGTTATATTAATATACTTTATAACATTTAAACCTCTACATTTCTTTGTGTTTCTAAGCCACTACAGACAGCCTATTATCGGATCTATATCAAAAAACCGAAGTACACAAGACAGAACGCCACAATACTGAAGTTCTAAATACCGAAATGTAAAAATGCTGACACATCATAATCCCAAATATTAAAAGGCAGAAAAAATAAAATCCCTAACTTGTAAAATACAGAAACAATAAAATCCTGCAAGATTACCAACACTTAGAAAACCACAATCCAAAAGCAATCAACGGTTAAACTGGCTGAGCAGCCTCTGCCTGGGGGGTTCAAGGGGGAGCCCCTCCGATCCTCTGGCATCCACCCCAAGTGGACCTTGGGGAATGAGGTTTATAAGGGGGCCCCCTCCCCAGCATGAGGCAAAATGATAGTGAAGATGGGGACATCACAGCACATCGTATCTATAGGGTCTTTTTTAGACATTTTATAATTTCAGGATTTTGTTCTTTCTGCATTTTGATTTTCTGGATTTTAGACATTGGGATTACGAACTTTTTGGATTTCAAGATTCTGTTTTATGGTATTAGGGATTTTGAGTTTAGGGATTTTGATTGCCTTCCCTCTTATCACATGCTTTTTTATTTGCTTTTCACAACAGGAGACTGCTAGTTCATGTGGCCAATATAGATAACATTGTGCTGACACCCATGGAGTTATTTATGAGTAATTTGCTAAAATGCAAGTCAATAGATAATAAATATCCATGTGATCAGGGGACTGTCAAAAGAGGCTTAGATACAAGGTAATCACAGAGATAAAAAGTATATAAATATAACCATGTTCACTGTGGAAAACTGGGGAATGGGTAATAAAGGGATTATCTATCTTTTTAAACAACAACATTTTTGGAGTAGACTTTCCCTTTAAGCATGGGGCAAACATATGTTTTACACAAAAACAAGATATAAGAAGATTTCCTTGTTCCATAAATAGGTTTTGGTTTGGGCTTAAAAAGGTCTGTAGAGTTCAGTGATTGGGACTCTGTAATATTTTCACTTTTAAGTAGGCACTATCCTACGTAAATAATTTAAAAACAGTATAACATATGCAAAGCTAAAGAAAGTGTAAAAATTTTGTAATTATCATAATCATAAATAGTTCTTAGAGAATACAATTTATAAAGGAAATAAAAAAAAAAAAGAAAAAGATTAATTAGAAGAAATGACTAAGAAATTTGATATGCCTGTACCTGTTAGCAATAGTGTTAAGGAAAGTTTGGGGTTTTTGGAACCACAGAGGATGAAAAATACATTTAATTTATTTATGTATTTACAATAATTTTAATTAAGATATAGATTTTAAAAAAAAATGTTTAAAAATGAGAGCGCCTAGTAAAAAGCAATATTTAAAGAACTAAATAAAAAACAGAATTTATGCTTACCTGATAAATTACTTTCTCCAACGGTGTGTCCGGTCCACGGCGTCATCCTTACTTGTGGGATATTCTCTTCCCCAACAGGAAATGGCAAAGAGTCCCAGCAAAGCTGGCCATATAGTCCCTCCTAGGCTCCGCCCACCCCAGTCATTCGACCGACGGACAGGAGGAAATATATATAGGAGAAACCATATGGTACCGTGGTGACTGTAGTTAGAGAAAATAATTCATCAGACCTGATTAAAAAACCAGGGCGGGCCGTGGACCGGACACACCGTTGGAGAAAGTAATTTATCAGGTAAGCATAAATTCTGTTTTCTCCAACATTGGTGTGTCCGGTCCACGGCGTCATCCTTACTTGTGGGAACCAATACCAAAGCTTTAGGACACGGATGAAGGGAGGGAGCAAATCAGGTTACCTAAACGGAAGGCACCACAGCTTGCAAAACCATTCTCCCAAAAATAGCCTCCGAAGAAGCAAAAGTATCAAATTTGTAAAATTTAGCAAAAGTGTGCAGTGAAGACCAAGTCGCTGCCTTACATATCTGGTCAACAGAAGCCTCGTTCTTGAAGGCCCATGTGGAAGCCACAGCTCTAGTGGAGTGAGCTGTAATTCTTTCAGGAGGCTGCCGTCCGGCAGTCTCGTAAGCCAATCGGATAATGCTTTTAAGCCAAAAGGAAAGAGAGGTAGAAGTCGCTTTTTGACCTCTCCTTTTACCAGAATAAACGACGAACAAGGAGGATGTTTGTCTGAAATCTTTAGTAGCCTCTAAATAGAACTTTAGAGCACGGAAAACGTCCAAATTGTGTAACAAACGTTCCTTCTTTGAAACTGGATTCGGACACAAAGAAGGTACAACTATCTCCTGGTTAATATTTTTGTTAGAAACAACTTTAGGAAGAAAACCAGGCTTAGTACGCAAAACCACCTTATCTGCATGGAACACCAGATAGGGCGGAGAACACTGCAGAGCAGATAACTCTGAAACTCTTCTAGCAGGAGAAATTGCAACCAAAAACAAAACTTTCCAAGATAGTAACTTAATATCTATGGAATGTAAAGGTTCAAACGGAACCCCTTGAAGAACTGAAAGAACTAGATTTAGACTCCAGGGAGGAGTCAAAGGTCTGTAAACAGGCTTAATCCGAACCAAAGCCTGAACAAATGCTTGAACATCTGGCACAGCTGCCAGTCTTTTGTGTAGTAAGACAGATAAAGCAGAGATCTGTCCCTTTAGAGAACTTGCAGATAATCCTTTCTCCAAACCATTTTGCAGAAAGGAGAGAATCTTAGGAATTTTTATCTTATTCCATGGAAATCCTTTGGATTCACACCAACAGATATATTTTTTCCATATCTTATGGTAAATTTTTCTAGTTACAGGTTTTCTGGCCTGAACCAGAGTATCTATAACAGAATCTGAAAACCCACGCTTTGATAAAATCAAGCGTTCAATCTCCAAGCCGTCAGTTGGAGGGAGACCAGATTTGGATGTTCGAATGGACCTTGAACAAGAAGGTCCTGTCTCAAAGGTAGCTTCCATGGTGGAGCCGATGACATATTCACCAGGTCTGCATACCAAGTCCTGCGTGGCCACGCAGGAGCTATCAAGATCACCGAGGCCCTCTCCTGATTGATCCTGGCTACTAGCCTGGGAATGAGAGGAAACGGTGGGAATACATAAGCTAGGTTGAAGGTCCAAGGTGCTACTAGTGCATCTACTAGAGTCGCCTTGGGATCCCTGGATCTGGACCCGTAGCAAGGGACCTTGAAGTTCTGACGAGACACCATCAGATCCATGTCTGGAATGCCCCATAATTGAGTTATTTGGGCAAAGATTTCCGGATGGAGTTCCCACTCCCCCGGATGGAATGTCTGACGACTCAGAAAATCCGCTTCCCAATTTTCCACTCCTGGGATGTGGATCGCAGACAAGTGGCAGGAGTGATCCTCCGCCCATTGAATTATTTTGGTCACTTCTTTCATCGCCAGGGAACTCTTTGTTCCCCCCTGATGATTGATATATGCAACAGTCGTCATGTTGTCTGATTGAAACCTTATGAATTTGGCCTTTGCTAGTTGAGGCCAAGCTCTGAGAGCATTGAATATCGCTCTCAGTTCCAGAATGTTTATCGGGAGAAGAGACTCTTCCCGAGACCATAGTCCCTGAGCTTTCAGGGATTCCCAGACCGCGCCCCAGCCCACCAGACTGGCATCGGTCGTGACAATGACCCACTCTGGTCTGCAGAAGCTCATTCCCTGGGATAGATTGTCCAGGGTCAGCCACCAACGGAGTGAATCTCTGGTCTTTTGATCTACTTGAATCATTGGAGACAAGTCTGTATAATCCCCATTCCACTGTTTGAGCATGCACAGTTGTAATGGTCTTAGATGAATTCGTGCAAAAGGAACTATGTCCATTGTTGCAACCATCAATCCTACTACTTCCATGCACTGCGCTATGGAAGGACGAGGAACAGAATGAAGCACTTGACAAGAGCTTAGAAGTTTTGATTTTCTGACCTCTGTCAGAAAAATCCTCATTTCTAAAGAATCTATTATTGTTCCCAAGAAGGGAACTCTTGTTGACGGGGAAAGAGAACTTTTTTCTTTGTTCACCTTCCATCCGTGAGATCTGAGAAAGGCTAGAACGATCTCCGTATGAGCCTTTGCTTTTGACAGAGACGACGCTTGTATTAGAATGTCGTCCAAGTAAGGTACTACTGCAATGCCCCTTGGTCTTAGAACCGCTAGAAGGGACCCTAGCACCTTTGTGAAAATCCTTGGAGCAGTGGCCAACCCGAATGGGAGGGCCACAAACTGGTAATGCTTGTCCAGAAAAGCGAACCTTAGGAACTGATGATGTTCCTTGTGGATAGGAATGTGTAGGTACGCATCCTTTAGATCCACGGTAGTCATAAATTGACTTTCCTGGATGGTGGGTAGAATCGTTCGAATAGTTTCCATTTTGAACGATGGTACCCTGAGAAATTTGTTTAGGATCTTCAAATCCAAAATTGGTCTGAACGTTCCCTCCTTTTTGGGAACTACGAACAGATTGGAATAAAATCCCATTCCTTGTTCCTTTATTGGAACTGGGTGTATCACTCCCATTTTCAACAGGTCTTCTACACAATGTAAGAATGCCTGTCTCTTTATTTGGTTTGAGGATAAGTGAGACCTGTGGAACCTTCCCCTTGGGGGTAGTTCCTTGAATTCCAGGAGATAACCTTGAGAAACTATTTCTAGCGCCCAAGGATCCTGAACATCTCTTGCCCAAGCCTGAGCAAAGAGAGAGAGTCTGCCCCCCACTAGATCCGGTCCCGGATCGGGGGCTACTCCTTCATACTGTTTTGTTAGCCGTGGCAGGCTTCTTGGCCTGCTTACCCTTGTTCCAGCCTTGCATTGGTTTCCAGGCTGGTTTGGGTTGTGAGGTATTACCCTCTTGCTTAGAGGATGCAGAATTAGAGGCTGGTCCGTTTCTGCGAAAAGGACGAAAATTAGGCTTATTTTTAGCCTTAAAAGACCTATCCTGTGTAAGGGCGTGGCCCATTCACCCAGTGATGTCTGAAATAATCTCTTTCAATTCTGGTCCGAATAAAGTTTTACCCTTGAAAGGGATGTTAAGCAATTTTGTCTTGGATGACACATCCGCTGACCAAGACTTTAGCCAAAGCGCTCTGCGCGCCACGATAGCAAACCCTGAATTTTTCGCCGCTAGTCTAGCTAATTGCAAAGCGGCATCTAAAATAAAAGAGTTAGCCAATTTAAGTGCGTTAACTCTGTCCATAACCTCCTCATATGGAGTTTCTCTACTGAGCGACTTTTCTAGTTCCTCGAACCAGAACCACGCTGCCGTAGTGACAGGAACAATGCATGAAATTGGTTGTAGAAGGTAGCCTTGCTGTACAAAAATCTTTTTAAGCAAACCTTCTAATTTTTTATCCATAGGATCTTTGAAAGCACAACTATCTTCAATAGGAATAGTAGTGCGTTTGTTTAGAGTAGAAACTGCCCCCTCGACCTTGGGGACTGTCTGCCATAAGTCCTTTCTAGGGTCGACCATAGGAAATAATTTCTTAAATATAGGGGGGGGAACAAAAGGTATGCCGGGCTTTTCCCACTCCTTATTTACTATGTCCGCCACCCGCTTGGGTATAGGAAAAGCGTCGGGGGGCACAGGTACCTCTAGGAACTTGTCCATCTTGCATAATTTCTCTGGAATGACCAAGTTGTCACAATCATCCAGAGTAGATAACACCTCCTTAAGCAGTGCGCGGAGATGTTCTAATTTAAATTTAAATGTCACATCAGGTTCAGCTTGATGAGAAATTTTTCCTGAATCTGAGATTTCTCCATCAGACAAAACCTCCCTCATTGCCCCTTCAGATTGGTGTGAGGGTATGACAGAACAATTATCATCAGCGCCTTCTTGCTCTTCAGTGTTTAAAACAGAGCAATCGCGCTTTCTCTGATAAGTAGGCATTTTGGATAAAAGATTTGCTATGGAGTTATCCATTACAGCCGTTAATTGTTGCATGGTAATAAGTATTGGCGCACTAGATGTACTAGGGGCCTCCTGCGTGGGCAAAACTGGTGTAGACACAGAAGGAGATGATGTAGTATTATGTTTACTCCCCTCATCTGAGGAATCATCTTGGGCAATATCATTATCTGTGGCAGTACTGTCCTTACTTTGTTTGGACGCTATGGCACAATTATCACATAAATTTAAATGGGGAGACACATTGGCTTTCATACATATAGAACATAGCTTATCTGAAGGTACAGACATATTAAACAGGCTTAAACTTGTCAACAAAGCAAAAAAAACGTTTTAAAATAAAACAGTTACTGTCTCTTTAAATTTCAAACAGAAAACACTTTATTACTAAATATGTGAAAAAGTATGAAGGAATTGTTCAAAAATTACCAAAATTTCACCACAGTGTCTTAAAGCATTAAAAGTATTGCACACCAAATTTCAGAGCTTTAACCCTTAAAATAAAGGAACCGGAGCCGTTTTAAAATTTAACCCCTATACAGTCCCAGCTATAGTCTTTGCTGAGACCCAACCAAGCCCAGAGGGGAATACGATACCAAATGACGCCTTCTAGAAGCTTTTTTAGTGATTCTTAGATCCTCACACATGCATCTGCATGCCCTGCTCTCCAAAAACAACTGCGCAGTAATGGCGCGAAAATGAGGCTCAGTCTATAACTAGAAAGGCCCCCTGACTGAAAAAGGTGTCCAACACAGTGCCTGCCGTTTTATAAACGTTCCCCAAGATTATAAATGCCAATTGTTAGCCTAAATCTGAATAATATGCCCAAATAAAGCAATCGATTTAGCCCATAAAAATGTCTACCAGTTTTTTAGCCCTTATTAAGCCCTTTATTCTTTTATGTTTAACTAAGAAAATGGCTTACCGGTCCCCATGAGGGGAAATGACAGCCTTCCAGCATTACACAGTCTTGTTAGAAATATGGCTAGTCATACCTTAAGCAGAAAAGTCTGCTAACTGTTTCCCCCAACTGAAGTTACTTCATCTCAACAGTCCTATGTGGAAACAGCAATCGATTTTAGTTACTGTCTGCTAAAATCATCTTCCTCTTACAAACAGAAATCTTCATCCTTTTCTGTTTCAGAGTAAATAGTACATACCAGCACTATTTTAAAATAACAAACACTTGATAGAAGAATAAAAACTACATTAAAACACCAAAAAAACTCTTAACCATCTCCGTGGAGATGTTGCCTGTGCAACGGCAAAGAGAATGACTGGGGTGGGCGGAGCCTAGGAGGGACTATATGGCCAGCTTTGCTGGGACTCTTTGCCATTTCCTGTTGGGGAAGAGAATATCCCACAAGTAAGGATGACGCCGTGGACCGGACACACCAATGTTGGAGAAATATGTCTAAAAATATATTTAACAAAAAGATGTTATATAGAAGCTGCTAACTTACTAACAAAATAGTATGAAATAGATGAATATAGACAGCGTCAAATATATAAGTTTCAAGTGATTTATTAACAATAAAATCTCAAAGTATCACAAGAAAGGCTTTTTTCTATTATTTTAGATATTGATCGTTTAAACTTAGTGTTGTGACTCTCTGCTTTTATTTATATTCACCTCTCGAAAAAAAACAAGCAATTAATGAAATATGAAACCCAAAATTTTTCTTTTATGATCCATACAGAAGTGATTTTAAACAAAATTTCAGTTTACTTATCTTATCAAATTTGCATTGTTCACTTGCTATCCTTTGTTAATGGAGCAACTATGCACTACTGAGAGCTGGCTGAACACATTTATATGTAGCCACAAATCAGCAGCTAGGTCCCAGTAATGCATTGCTGCTCCTGAGCCTAACTAAATATGCTTTTCAACTAAGAATACCAAGAGAATTAAGCTAATTAGAAAACAGAAGTAAATTGTTCAGTTGTTTAAAATAACATGCTCTGTCTGATTAATGAAAGGAAAAAAAATTCTATCTATTGTCACAATATGAATGGCCAAAACAATAATGCACAAAACAATGTATTGGTTTTTTTTTTTTGGAAGAGTATTCTGAAGATATTAAGTATAATTAAAAAAATATAAGAATCAGGAAGGCTTCTTGGTGATTTCTGTCCTGAAGTATAAACCGGCAAAATAAATCTTGCATGGTAGCATGCATTTCCTTCTGTTTTGGTCCACTGTGAAAAAAGGTTTATCAAGAGCAATATTTCTACAATCCCAGCTTGAGTAGCCATAAAATAAAAACAACCATCAGCAGTCACATTAAAACACGTGATCTGAAATATACATTGTAGAACATCCCAAAAACATGATTTTGTCCAAATGGACTAAACTCTCTCACATACTGGTTGGGTACCGTCCTGTATAAAAAATGTCATGACGCACATGCAAGAGATTCCTGGTATTTTTTCTCTCTAAGGGTTATTAGGCAACCATTTTTTACTTTGCTACATTACAAGAGAGATATAGATTCACCTTTGTTAATAGTTTGCACTAATTTCTGTCTCTGAGCAAAACACTGCTCAGTATTTTATTATTATTATTATTATTATACTTTATTTATTAAGCGCCAACATATTCCGCAGCGCTGTCCATGAATACAATTCATTTAAATAAAACAATACAAGACTTGTAAGATACAGGACAAAATTTACAAACACATACAGGAGGTATTGAGGGCCCTATTCCCGTGGGAACTTACAATCTAGAAGGGTAGGAGGTTGAGAAACATTAGGTGAGGACTGCAAGATTGAGAAGGATGTTAATACAGAGTTAGATGAGGGAAATATTAGGTAAGTGAAATTAATTTATTATTGAGTTGGGTGGTAGGCTTCCCTGAACAGAAAAGTCTTCAGGGAGCATTTAATGGAAGAAAGATTAGGGTAAAGCCTGACAGCACGAGGGAGAGTGTTCCAGAGGGTAGGTGCTGCACAACAGAAGTCCTGCAGTCTAGCATGAGAGGAGGTGATAGTTGCGGATGCAAGGAGCAGGTCATTGTTGGATCTTAGTGGACGGGCTGGAGTATACTTGTGTATTAGAGAGGATAGGTAGAGAGGATAGGTAGAGAGGATAGGTAGAGGGGAGCGGCGTTGGTGAGAGTTTTGGATGTAAGGATGAGAATTTTGAATTTAATTCTGCTGTGAATGGGGAGCCAATGAAGGGACTCACAGAGAGGTGCAGCAGATACAGATCGACGGGAAAGGTGGATCAGCCTGGCAGAGGCATTTAGGATGGATTGAAGGGGGGAGAGGCGGGAAAGAGGAAGGCCAGCGAGTAGGTTGTTGCAGTAGTCAAGTCGGGAGATAACAAGGGAGTTGATTATTTGCTTTGTGGTGTCAGCGCTCAGAAAAGGGCGAATTTTGGAAATATTGCGTAGATGATTGCGGCAGGATGTAGAAAGCGATTGGATATGGGGGATGAAGGATAGGTTTGAGTCAAGTGTGACTCCGAGGCAGCGGACTTGGGGTGATGGGGAAATGGTGATGCTGTCAACAGGGATAGAGAAGTCAGAAGTCGGCGTAGAGCTTGAGGGGGGGGGGATAAGAAAGAGCTCAGTCTTGGACATGTTAATCTTTAGGTGGTGAGAGGCCATCCAGGAAGAAATACCAGATAAGCAGTTGCTGACATGAGAGAGGACAGAGGGAGAGAGAGCAGGGGTGGAGAGGTAGATCTGGGTGTCATCAGCATAGAGGTGATATTTGAAACCATAACTGTTGATAAGTTTACCCAGCGAAGAAGTATAGATGGAGAAGAGTAGAGGACCCAGAACAGATCCTTGAGGTAGTCCAACAGACAGAGGCATAGGAGAGGAGGAGTTGCCGGCAAATGACACAGAAAAAGACCTGTGAGAAAGATAAGAGTGAATCCAGGAAAGAGCAGTGTCACAGAGGCCAAAAGAGCTAAGAGTCTGTAGGGGGAGGGGTGGTCAACTGTGTCGAAGGCAGCTGAGAGGTCAAGTAAGATGAGTATAGAGTAGTGGCCAATATTTTTAGCAGAGAGAAGATAGTTTGTGACCTTGGTAAGGGCAGTTTCAGTTGAGTGTTTTGGGCGGAATCCGGATTGCAGTGGGTCAAGCAAGGAGTTGGCGGACAGGAAGTGGGTTAGGCGATTGTAAACTAGTTTTTCAAGGAGTTTTGATGTTAGTGGAAGCAGTGATATGGGGCGGTAGCTTTCAGGAGAATTAGGGTCGAGGGAGGGTTTTTTGAGTATGGGAGTGACTTTTGCGTGTTTGAAAGAAGATGGGAATGAGCCGGTAGAGAGAGATAGGTTGAAGATGTGGGTAAGAGCAGGAGTGAGGGTGGAAGATAGGGAGGGAATTAGATGGGAAGGGATAGGGTCGAGTGGGCAGGTAGTGAGGCGTGAGGAAGATAGTAAGGAAGAAACTTCATTCTCAGTGGTTGGATGGAAGTTACAGAGGGTGGCAGAGGGAGTAATTGGGCCTGTTGTTGGAGTATTGCAGGTTGGTGTTGGGATGTTTCTTCGGATAGTATGTGTTTTGTTTAAAAAACAATTTATGCTTACGTGATAAATTTATTTCTCTTGTAGTGTATTTAGTCCACGGATCATCCATTACTTGTGGGATATTCTCCTTCCCAACAGGAAGTTGCAAGAGGATAACCCACAGCAGAGCTGCTATATAGCTCCTCCCCTCACTGCCATATCCAGTCATTTGACCGAAACAAGACGAGAAAGGAGAAACCATAGGGTGCAGTGGTGACTGTAGTTTAATTAAAATTTAGACCTGCCTTAAAAGGACAGGGCGGGCCGTGGACTGGATACACTACAAGAGAAATAAATTTATCAGGTAAGCATAAATTATGTTTTCTCTTGTTAAGTGTATCCAGTCCACGGATCATCCATTACTTGTGGGATACCAATACCAAAGCTAGCGTACACGGATGATGGGAGGGACAAGGCAGGAACTTAAACGGAAGGAACCACTGCCTGTAGAACCTTTCTCCCAAAAACAGCCTCCGAAGAAGCAAAAGTGTCAAATTTTTAAAATTTTGAAAAGGTGTGAAGCGAAAACCAAGTCGTAGCCTTGCAAATCTGTTCAACAGAGGCCTCATTTTTAAAGGCCCAGGTGGAAGCCACAGCTCTAGTAGAATGAGCTGTAATCCTTTCAGGGGGCTGCTGTCCAGCAGTCTCATAGGCTAAGCGTATTATGCTCCGAAGCCAAAAGGAGAGAAAGGTTGCCGAAGCTTTTTGACCTCTCCTCTGTCCAAAGTAAACGACAAATAGGGCAGATGTTTGACGAAAATCTTTAGTAGCCTGTAAGTAAAACTTCAAGGCACGGACTACGTCCAGATTATGCAAAAGACGTTCCTTCTTTGAAGAAGGATTAGGACACAATGATGGAACAACAATCTCTTGATTGATATTCCTGTTAGAAACCACCTTAGGTAAAAACCCAGGTTTGGTACGCAGAACTACCTTGTCTGAATGAAAAATCAGATAAGGAGAATCACAATGTAAGGCAGATAACTCAGAGACTCTTCGAGCCGAGGAAATAGCCATCAAAAACAGAACTTTCCAAGATAAAAGTTTAATATCAATGGAATGAAGGGGTTCAAACGGAACTCCCTGAAGAACTTTAAGAACCAAGTTTAAGCTCCACGGGGGAGCAACACTTTTAAACACAGGCTTAATCCTAACCAAAGCCTGACAAAATGCCTGGACGTCTGGAACTTCTGCCAGACGCTTGTGCAAAAGAATAGACAGAGCAGAGATCTGTCCTTTTAAAGAACTAGCTGATAAGCCTTTGTCCAAACACTCTTGGAGAAAGGACAATATCCTAGGAATCCTAACCTTACTCCATGAGTAACTCTTGGATTAACACCAATAAAGATATTTACGCCATATCTTATGGTAGATTTTCCTGGTGACAGGCTTCCGAGCCTGTGTTAAGGTATCAATGACTGACTCGGAGAAGCCACGCCTTGATAGAATCAAGCGTTCAATCTCCATGCAGTCAGTCTCAGAGAAATTAGATTTGGATGATTGAAAGGACCTTGTATTAGAAGGTCCTGCCTCAGAGGCAGAGTCCATAGTGGAAGAGATGACATGTCCACTAGGTCTGCATACCAGGTCCTGCGTGGCCACGCAGGCGCTATCAGAATCACCAATGCTCTCTCCTGTTTGATTTTGGCAATCAGTCGAGGGAGCAGAGGAAACGGTGGAAACACATAAGCCAGGTTGAAGAACCAAGGAGCTGCTAGAGCATCTATCAGCGTTGCTCCCGGGTCCCTGGACCCTTAACAAGGAAGCTTGGCGTTCTGGCGAGACGCCATGAGATCCAGTTCTGGTTTGCCCCAACGATGGACCAGTTGAGCAAACACCTCCGGATGGAGTTCCCACTCCCCCGGATGAAAAGTCTGACGACTTAGAAAATCCGCCTCCCAGTTCTCTACGCCTGGGATGTGGATCGCTGACAGGTGGCAAGAGTGAGACTCTGCCCAGCGAATAATCTTTGAGACTTCTAACATCGCTAGGGAACTCCTGGTTCCCCCTTGATGGTTGATGTAAGCCACAGTCGTGATGTTGTCCGACTGAAATCTGATGAACCTCAGTGTTGCTAACCGAGGCCAAGCTAGAAGAGCCTTGAATATTGCTCTTAACTCCAGAATATTTATTGGGAGGAGTTTCTCCTCCTGAGTCCACGATCCCTGAGCCTCAACCTAGAAGGCTGGCATCTGTTGTTACAATCGTCCAATCTGGCCTGCGAAAGGTCATACCCTTGGACAGATGGACCCGAGAAAGCCACCAGAGAAGAGAATCTCTGGTCTCTTGATCCAGATTTAGTAGAGGGGACAAATCTGAGTACTCCCCATTCCACTGACAGCATGCATAATTGCAGCGGTCTGAGATGCAGGCGCGCAAATGGCACTATGTCCATTGCCGCTACCATTAAGCCGATTACTTCCATGCACTGAGCCACTGACGGGCGTGGAATGGAATGAAGGACACGGCAAGCATTTAGAAGTTTTGATAACCTGGACTCCGTCAGGTAAATTTTCATCTCTACAGAATCTATAAGAGTCCTTAGGAAGGAGACTCTTGTGAGTGGTGATAGAGAACTCTTTTCCACGTTCACTTTCCACCCATGCGACCTCAGAAATGCCAGAACTATCTCTGTATGAGACTTGGCAATTTGAAAACTTGACGTCTGTATCAGGATGTCGTCTAGATACGGAGCCACCGCTATGCCTTTGTAAAAATTCTCGGGGCAGTGGCCAACCCGAAGGGAAGAGCTACAAATTAGTAATGCCTGTCTAGAAAGGCAAACCTTAGGAGCCGATGATGATCTTTGTGAATCGGTATGAGAAGGTAGGCATCCTTTAAGTCCACTGTGGTCATGTACTGACCCTCTTGGATAATGGGTAGGATGGTCTGAATAGTTTCCATTTTGAATGATAGAACTCTGAGGAATTTGTTTAAGATCTTTAGATCCAAGATTGGTCTGAAGGTTCCCTCTTTCTTGGGAACCACAAACAGATTTGAATAAAATCCCTGTCCTTGTTCCGTCCGCGGAACTGGATGGATCACTCCCATTACTAGGAGGTCTTGCACACAGCTTAGGAATGCCTCTTTCTTTATCTGGTTTGCTGATAACCTTGAAAGATGAAATCTCCCTTGTGGAGGAGAAGCTTTGAAGTCCAGAAGATATCCCTGAGATAGGGATCCTGAACATCTCTTGCCCACGCCTGGGTGAAGAGAGAAAGTCTACCCCCACTAGATCTGTTTCCGGATAGGGGGCCGTTCCTTCATGCTGTCTTGGGTGCAGCAGCAGGCTTTCTGGCCTGCTTGCCCTTGTTCCAGGACTGGTTAGGTTTCCAGGCATGTCTGGAATGAGCAACAGTTCCCTCTTGTTTTGAAGCGGAGGAAGTTGATGCTGCTCCTGCCTTGAAATTTCGAAAGGCACGAAAATTAGACTGTTTGGCCTTTGATTTGGCCCTGTCCTGAGGAAGGGTATGACCCTTGCCTCCAGTAATGTCAGCAATAATTTCCTTCAAGCCAGGCCCAAATAAGGTCTGCCCCTTGAAAGGAATGTTGAGTAATTTAGACTTTGAAGTCACGTCAGCTGACCAGGATTTAAGCCATAGCGCCCTACATGCCTGGATGGCAAATCCGGAATTCTTAGCCGTTAGTTTAGTCAAATGAACAATGGCATCAGAAAAAAATGAGTTAGCTCCATTGAATGAAATTATTGACAAGCTTAGAACGCTTAAGCTAGCTGTCTGGATGGCCTCTTCCAGGGCCTCAAACCAGAATGCCGCCGCTGCAGTGACAGGCGCAATGCATGCAAGGGGCTGTAAAATAAAACCTTGTTGAATAAACATTTTCTTAAGGTAACCCTCCAATTTTTTATCCATTGGATCTGAAAAAGCACAACTGTCCTCAACCGGGATAGTGGTACACTTTGCTAAAGTAGAAACTGCTCCCTCCACCTTAGGGACCGTCTGCCATAAGTCCCGTGTAGTGGCGTCTATTGGAAACATTTTTCTAAATATAGGAGGTGGGGAAAAGGGCACACCGGGTCTATCCCACTCCTTGCTAATAATTTCTGTAAGCCTTTTAGGTATAGGAAAAACCTCAGTACACACCGGCACCGCATAGTATCTATCCAGCCTACACAATTTCTCTGGAATTGCAACTGTGTTACAGTCATTCAGAGCAGCTAATACCTCCCCAAGCAATACACGGAGGTTCTCAAGCTTAAATTTAAAATTAGAAATCTCTGAATCAGGTTTCCCCGAGTCAGAGATGTCACCCACAGACTGAAGCTCTCCGTCCTCATGTTCTGCATACTGTGACGCAGTATCAGACATGGCTCTAACAGCATTTGCGCGCTCTGTATCTCTCCAAACCCCAGAGCTATCGCGCTTGCCTCTTAATTCAGGCAATCTAGATAATACCTCTGACAGGGTATTATTCATGATTGCAGCCATGTCCTGCAATCGCTATGGGTGTCCCTGATGTAATTGGCGCCATATTAGCGTGCGTCCCCTGAGCGGGAGGCGAAGGGTCTGACACGTGGGGAGAGTTAGTCGACATAACTTCCCCCTCGACAGAACCCTCTGGTGATAATTATTTTATAGATAAAGACTGATCTTTACTGTTTAAGGTGAAATCAATACATTTAGTACACATTCTCCTATGGGGCTCCACCATGGCTTTCAAATATAATGAACAAGTAGGTTCCTCTGTGTCAGACATGTTTAAACAGACTAGCAATGAGACTAGCAAGCTTGGAAAACACTTTAAAACAAGTTTACAAGCAATATAAAAAACGTTACTGCGCCTTTAAGAAACACAAATTTTCCCAAATTTTGAAATAACAGTGAAAAAATGCAGTTACACTAACGAAATATTTACAGTGTATGTAATAAGTTAGCAGAGCATTGCACCCACTTGCAAATGGATGATTAACCCCTTAATACCAAAAACGGAATAACAAATGACAAAAACGTTTTTTAAACAGTCACAACAACTGCCACAGCTCTACTGTGGCTTTTTACCTCCCTCAATACGACTTTTGAAGCCTTTTGAGCCCTTCAGAGAAGTCCTGGATCATGCAGGAAGAAGCTGGATGTCTGTGTCTGTAATTTTTGCTGTGCAAAAAAACGCCAAAATAGGCCCCTCCCACTCATATTACAACAGTGGGAAGCCTCAGGGAACTGTTTCTAGGCAAAATTCAAGCCAGCCATGTGGAAAAAACTAGGCCCAAATAAGTTTTATCACCAAACATATGTAAAAAACGATTAAACATGCCAGCAAACGTTTTAAAATACACTTTTATAAGAGTATGTATCTCTATTAATAAGCCTGATACCAGTCGCTATCACTGCATTTAAGGCTTTACTTACATTACTTCGGTATCGGCAGCATTTTCTAGCAAATTCCATTCCCTAGAAAAATATTTCAACTGCACATACCTTATTACAGGAGAACCTGCACGCTATTCCCCCTCTGAAGTTACCTCACTCCTCAGAATATGTGAGAACAGCAAAGGATCTTAGTTACTTCTGCTAAGATCATAGAAAACGCAGGCAGATTCTTCTTCTAAATACTGCCTGAGATAAACAGTACACTCCGGTACCATTTAAAAATAACAAACTTTTGATTGAAGAAATAAACTAAGTATAAAACACCATAGTCCTCTTACGACCTCCATCTTAGTTGAGAGTTGCAAGAGAATGACTGGATATGGCAGTGAGGGGAGGAGCTATATAGCAGCTCTGCTGTGGGTGATCCTCTTGCAACTTCCTGTTGGGAAGGAGAATATCCCACAAGTAATGGATGATCCGTGGACTGGATACACTTAACAGGAGAAAGTAGTCTGCTAGGTCTTGAGCACTAAAGACAGGCGGGGGTGGTGGAGCAGGTGGGTAGAGGAGAGAGTTAAAGGTGGAGAAGAGTCCTTTAGGGTTTGAGGAAAGAGTAGATATGAGAGAAGAGAAGTAAGTTTGTTTGGCTAAGTGAAGGGCGGAAGTGTATGAACGAAGAATAAACTTATAGTGTATGAAATCGAGTTCAGAGTGAGTTTTCCTCCAGACACGCTCAGCAGTACGGGAGCATTTTTGCAAATAGCGTGTTTGCTGAGCATGCCAGGGCTGTAACTGACGGCGTGGTGTTTTGCGCAGCTGGGGAGGGGCAAGTGTGTCTAATGCAGAGGAGAGAGTTTTGTTATAGTGGGCTGTAGCAAGATCAGGGCAGGTTATAGTGGAGGTGTGAGGGAGGAGATTTTGAATGATTTTTGAAAAATGGAGCGGATCCACAGCATGTGTATTTCTACAGGTGCGGGGGCGGGATGGAGAAGTGGGTTTAGCTGTTGCATTAATATTATAGGTGACCAGGTGATGGTCTGAAATGGAAAAAGGGCGACAGGTGGTGTCAGATATAGAGCAGAGGTAGGAAAATACCAGGTCGATGGAGTGTCCATCACAGTGAGTCGGGAATGGGGTGGATTGTGAGAGACCGAAGGAGGATGTGAGTGAAAGAAGTTTAGAGGCAGCAGGGGCAGATGGATTGTCAATGGGAATGTCCCCAAGAATTAGGGTTGGTAATTTTGAAGAGAGAAAGTGAGGAAGCCAGGCAGCAAAGTTGTCAAAGAATTGGGAGGTTGGTCCAGGAGGGCGATAGATGACTGCCACTTTTAGGGATAGGGGGGAGAACAGGCGAATACAGTGGACTTCAAAGGAGGAGAAGGAAAGAGATGGGATTGGAGGTAGGTATTGATAAGTGCAGGAGGGGGAGAGCAGGATGCCAACACCGCCGCCACGTTTCTCACCTTGCCTAGGGGTATGGCTAAAGTGAAGGCCACCGTGTGTGAGAGCAGCAATGGAAACAGGGTCAGAAGGAGATAGCCAGGTTTCTGTAATTGCTAAAATGGTGAAAGCATTTGATATAAACAGGTCATGAATTGCTGTAAGTTTTAGGAAAATAATATCCTTTTGAATGGGACTAGACCAACATATTTCAGGAAAGTTGTTAGCTGTGAATAGTGCAAGTTAAAGGTATACTAAACCCACATTTTTTTCTTTCTTCATTCAGATAGAGCATGCAATTTTAAGAAACTTTTTAATTTGCTCCTATTAGCAATTTTTCTTTGTACTCTTGTTATCTTTATTTGAAGAAGCAGGAATGAAAGCTTTGGAACCGGCCCATTTTATGTTCAGCATCTGGATTGTGCTTGCTGATTGGATGGCTAAATGTGCCACCAATCAGCAAGCACTGTCCAGGGTACTGAACCAAAAATGGTCCGGCTCCAAAGCTTTCATTCCTGCTTTTTCAAATAATGATAACAGGAGAACGAAGAAAAAATGATAATAGGAGTAAATTAGAAAGTTGCTTACAATTACATGCTCTATCTGAATCATGAAAGAGAAAAATTGGGTTTAGTGTCCCTTTAAGCAATACAGGTTGTACGCCAGACAAGCAACAACACATAGAATAAGCTACATGTGCTCAAGATGCCTCTCCTGTCTACATGTTATTAGAATTTCATGACAAATATTATAAATTGTGTATATAATCACCTTATTAAAATACAAATGAATCTAAAAGTGTATGTTTTCTTAATAATAACAACTACCATCTAACTTGCCTCTCAAAATGTTATAATCAAGGTTATACAGTTACAAAACATTTTAGCTTAAATGCGGATTCATATTTGCAGCTCTCTTACTTTGTGACTAACACTATTAAGCTTAATGATTTGATATGACTCAACTGTACCAACAACACATATTCATATATTATTAGACTTCTGTGCTTTAATAAAAAGTTTTAACTAACTGGCACTATAAATAAATAATATTGTGTGTGGTATATTTTGGTGGCTTTACTGGCAATCGTTTTTATCTGCCAAATGTGTATTGGTTTATTGGGCAGGATTTTGGCCATAAAAAAATGCTTGGCTGCTTTGACGCCAAACTTTTTTTCAGCCAAAAGTATATTGGTTTAGGTGGAGAAGAAATTGGGGTTGATTTATCATTTGTCGAGTGGACATGGTTCACTCTCCACTCGACATCGCTGAATGCAGACAGCATACGCTGTCCGCATTTATCATTGCACAAGCATTTCTGGTAAAATGCTTGCGCAATACCGCCCCCTGCTCACTGGTGGCCAATTGGCCGCTAACAGGGGTCGTCAACCATCCCGATCGGATTTGGATGATTTCAATCTGCCACCTAAAAGGTGGCGGACAGGGTAAGGACTAACCATCTTCTGACTGCTGCTTTTTTACTTACATTTCAGCCGAGCCTGAAATGATGCGCTTCCGAAACAGCATCCGCTGCTTAAAGGGACAGTCAACACCAGAATTTTTGTCATTTTAAAAGATCGATAATCCCTTACCCATTCCTCAGTTTTGCATAACCAACACAGTTATAATACACTTTCTTTCATGTAATTAACAAGAGTCCATGAGCTAGTGACGTATGGGATATACATTCCTACCAGGAGGGGCAAAGTTTCCCAAACCTTAAAATGCCTATAAATACACCCCTCACCACACCCACAAATCAGTTTTACAAACTTTGCCTCCAAGGGAGGTGGTGAAGTAAGTTTGTGCTAGATTCTACGTTGATATGCGCTCCGCAGCAAGTTGGAGCCCGGTTTTCCTCTCAGCGTGCAGTGAATGTCAGAGGGATGTGAAGAGAGTATTGCCTATTGAATGCAGTGATCTCCTTCTACGGGGTCTATTTCATAAGGTTCTCTGTTATCGGTCGTAGAGATTCATCTCTTACCTCCCTTTTCAGATCGACGATATACTCTTATATTTACCATTTCCTCTACTGATTCTCGTTTCAGTACTGGTTTGGCTTTCTACAAACATGTAGATGAGTGTCCTGGGGTAAGTAAGTCTTATTTTCTGTGACACTCTAAGCTATGGTTGGGCACTTTATTTATAAAGTTCTAAATATATGTATTCAAACATTTATTTGCCTTGACTCAGAATGTTCAACTTTCCTTATTTCCAGACAGTCAGTTTCATATTTGGGATTATGCTTTAAATTATCATATTTTTTCTTACCTCAAAAATTTGACTTTTTTCCCTGTGGGCTGTTAGGCTCGCGGGGGCTGAAAATGCTTCATTTTATTGCGTCATTCTTGGCGCGGACTTTTTTGGCGCAAAAATTCTTTTCCGTTTCCGGCGTCATACGTGTCGCCGGAAGTTGCGTCATTTTTGACGTTATTTTGCGCCAAAAATGTCGGCGTTCCGGATGTGGCGTCATTTTTGGCGCCAAAAGCATTTAGGCGCCAAATAATGTGGGCGTCTTATTTGGCGCCAAAAAATATGGGCGTCGCTTTTGTCTCCACATTATTTCAGTCTCATTTTTCATTTGCTTCTGGTTGCTAGAAGCTTGATGTTTGGCATTTTTTTCCCATTCCTGAAACTGTCTTATAAGGAATTTGATCTATTTTGCTTTATATGTTGTTTTTTCTCTTACATATTGCAAGATGTCTCACGTTGCATCTGAGCCAGAAGATACTACAGGAAAACCACTGCCTGCTGGATCTACCAAAGCTAAGTGTATCTGCTGTAAACTTTTGGTAGCTATTCCTCCAGCTGTTGTTTGTAATAATTGTCATGACAAACTTGTTAAAGCAGATAATATTTCCTTTAGTGATGTACCATTGCCTGTTGCAGTTCCCTCAACATCTAAGGTGCAGAATGTTCCTGATAACATAAGAGATTTTGTTTCTGAATCCATAAAGAAGGCTTTGTCTGTTATTTCTCCTTCTAGTAAACGTAAAAAGTCTTTTAAATCTTCTCTCTCTACAGATGAATTTTTAAATGAACACCATCATTCTGATTCTTTGGACTCTTCTGGTTCAGAGGATTCTATCTCAGAGATTGATGCTGATAAATCTTCATATTTATTTAAGATGGAATTTATTCGCTCTTTACTTAAAGAAGTGCTAATTGCTTTAGAAATAGAGGATTCTAGTCCTCTTGATACTAATTCTATACGTTTGGATAAGGTTTTTAAAGCTCCTGCGGTTATTCCAGAAGTCTTTCCTGTTCCTAATGCTATTTCTGCAGTAATTGCTAAGGAATGGGATAAATTGGGTAATTCATTTACTCCTTCTAAACGTTTTAAGCAATTATATCCTGTTCCGCCTGACAGGTTAGAATTTTGGGACAAAATCCCTAAAGTTGATGGGGCTATTTCTACCCTTGCTAAACGTACTACCATTCCTACGTCAGATGGTACCTCGTTTAAGGATCCTTTAGATAGAAAAATTGAATCTTTTCTAAGAAAAGCTTATCTATGTTCAGGTAATCTTCTTAGACCCGCTATATCATTGGCTGATGTTGCTGCAGCTTCGACTTTTTGGTTGGAAACTCTAGCGCAACAATTAACAAATCGTGATTCTCATGATATTATTATTCTTCTCCAGCATGCTAATAATTTCATCTGTGATGCCATTTTTGATATTATTAGAGTTGATGTTAGATTTATGTCTCTGGCTATCTTAGCCAGAAGAGCTTTATGGCTTAAGACCTGGAATGCTGATATGGCTTCTAAATCAACTCTACTTTCCATTTCTTTCCAGGGAAACAAATTATTTGGTTCTCAGTTGGATTCTATTATTTCAACTGTTACTGGTGGGAAAGGAACTTTTTTACCACAGGATAAAAAGTCTAAAGGTAAAAACAGGGCTAACAATCGTTTTCGTTCCTTTCGTTTCAACAAAGAACAAAAGCCTGATCCTTCGTCCTCAGGAGCAGTTTCAGTTTGGAAACCATCTCCAGTCTGGAATAAATCCAAGCCTGCTAGAAAGGCAAAGCCTGCTTCTAAGTTCACATGAAGGTACGGCCCTCATTCCAGTTCAGCTGGTAGGGGGCAGGTTACGTTTTTTCAAAGAAATTTGGATCAATTCTGTTCACAATCTTTGGATTCAGAACATTGTTTCAGAAGGGTACAGAATTGGTTTCAAGATGAGACCTCCTGCAAAGAGATTTTTTCTTTCCCATGTCCCAGTAAATCCAGTGAAAGCTCAAGCATTTCTGAATTGTGTTTCAGATCTAGAGTTGGCTGGAGTAATTATGCCAGTTCCAGTTCCGGAACAGGGGATGGGGTTTTATTCAAATCTCTTCATTGTACCAAAGAAGGAGAATTCCTTCAGACCAGTTCTGGATCTCAAATTATTGAATCGTTATGTAAGAATACCAACGTTCAAGATGGTAACTGTAAGGACTATATTGCCTTTTGTTCAGCAAGGGAATTATATGTCCACAATAGATTTACAGGATGCATATCTGCATATTCCGATTCATCCAGATCATTATCAGTTCCTGAGATTCTCTTTTCTAGACAAGCATTACCAATTTGTGGCTCTACCGTTTGGCCTTGCTACAGCTCCAAGAATTTTCACAAAGATTCTCGGTGCCCTTCTGTCTGTAATCAGAGAACAGGGTATTGTGGTATTTCCTTATTTGGACGATATCTTGGTACTTGCTCAGTCTTTACATTTAGCAGAGTCTCATACGAATCGACTTGTGTTGTTTCTTCAAGATCATGGTTGGAGGATCAATTTACCAAAAAGTTCTTTGATTCCTCAAACAAGGGTAACCTTTCTGGGTTTCCAGATAGATTCAGTGTCCATGACTCTGTCTTTAACAGACAAGAGACGTCTAAAACTGATTACAGCCTGTCGAAACCTTCAGTCTCAATCATTCCCTTCGGTAGCCTTATGCATGGAAATTCTAGGTCTTATGACTGCTGCATCGGACGCGATCCCCTTTGCTCGTTTTCACATGCGACCTCTTCAGCTCTGTATGCTGAATCAATGGTGCAGGGATTACACGAAGATAAATCAATTAATATCTTTAAAACCGATTGTTCGGCACTCTCTAACGTGGTGGACAGATCACCTTCGTTTAATTCAGGGGGCTTCTTTTGTTCTTCCGACCTGGACTGTAATTTCAACAGATGCAAGTCTCACAGGTTGGGGAGCTGTGTGGGGATCTCTGACGGCACAAGGAGTTTGGGAATCTCAGGAGGTGAGATTACCGATCAATATCTTGGAACTCCGTGCAGTTTTCAGAGCTCTTCAGTTTTGGCCTCTTCTGAAGAGAGAATCGTTCATTTGTTTTCAGACAGACAATGTCACAACTGTGGCATACATCAATCATCAAGGAGGGACTCACAGTCCTCTGGCTATGAAAGAAGTATCTCGAATTTTGGTTTGGGCGGAATCCAGCTCCTGTCTAATCTCTGCGGTTCATATCCCAGGTGTAGACAATTGGGAAGCGGATTATCTCAGTCGCCAAACGTTGCATCCGGGCGAATGGTCTCTTCACCCAGAGGTATTTCTTCAGATTGTTTAAATGTGGGGGCTCCCAGAGATAGATCTGATGGCCTCTCATCTAAACAAGAAACTTCCCAGGTATCTGTCCAGATCCCGGGATCCTCAGGCGGAGGCAGTGGATGCATTATCACTTCCTTGGAAGTATCATCCTGCCTATATCTTTCCGCCTCTAGTTCTTCTTCCAAGAGTAATCTCCAAGATTCTGAGGGAATGCTCGTTTGTTCTGCTAATAGCTCCGGCATGGCCTCACAGGTTTTGGTATGCGGATCTTGTCCGGATGGCATCTTGCCAACCATGGACTCTTCCGTTAAGACCAGACCTTCTGTCACAAGGTCCTTTTTTCCATCCGGATCTGAAATCCTTAAATTTAAAGGTATGGAGATTGAACGCTTGATTCTTGGTCATAGAGGTTTCTCTGACTCCGTGATTAATACTATGTTACAGGCTCGTAAATCTGTATCTCGAGAGATATATTATAGAGTCTGGAAGACTTATATTTCTTGGTGTCTTTCTCATCATTTTTCTTGGCATTCTTTTAGAATACCGAGAATTTTACAGTTTCTTCAGGATGGTTTAGATAAGGGTTTGTCCGCGAGTTCTTTGAAAGGACAAATCTCCGCTCTTTCTGTTCTTTTTCACAGAAAGATTGCTATTCTTCCTGATATTCATTGTTTTGTACAAGCTTTGGTTCGTATAAAACCTGTCATTAAGTCAATTTCTCCTCCTTGGAGTTTGAATTTGGTTCTGGGAGCTCTTCAAGCTCCTCCGTTTGAACCTATGCATTCATTGGACATTAAATTACTTTCTTGGAAAGTTTTGTTCCTTTTGGCCATCTCTTCTGCTAGAAGAGTTTCTGAATTATCTGCTCTTTCGTGTGAGTCTCCTTTTCTGATTTTTCATCAGGATAAGGCGGTGTTGCGAACTTCGTTTGAATTTTTACCTAAAGTTGTGAATTCCAACAACATTAGTAGAGAAATTGTGGTTCCTTCATTATGTCCTAATCCTAAGAATTCTAAGGAGAAATCATTGCATTCTTTGGATGTTGTTAGAGCTTTGAAATATTATGTTGAAGCTACGAAATCTTTCCGTAAGACTTCTAGTCTATTTGTTATCTTTTCCGGTTCTAGGAAAGGCCAGAAAGCTTCTGCCATTTCTTTGGCATCTTGGTTGAAATCTTTAATTCATCTTGCCTATGTTGAGTCGGGTAAAATTCCGCCTCAGAGAATTACAGCTCATTCTACTAGGTCAGTATCTACTTCCTGGGCGTTTAGGAATGAAGCTTCGGTTGACCAGATCTGCAAAGCAGCAACTTGGTCCTCTTTGCATACTTTTACTAAATTCTACCATTTTGATGTATTTTCTTCTTCTGAAGCAGTTTTTGGTAGAAAAGTTCTTCAGGCAGCGGTTTCAGTTTGAATCTTCTGCTTATGTTTTTTGTTAAACTTTATTTTGGGTGTGGATTATTTTCAGCAGGAATTGGCTGTCTTTATTTTATCCCTCCCTCTCTAGTGACTCTTGTGTGGAAAGATCCACATCTTGGGTAGTCATTATCCCATACGTCACTAGCTCATGGACTCTTGTTAATTACATGAAAGAAAACATAATTTATGTAAGAACTTACCTGATAAATTCATTTCTTTCATATTAACAAGAGTCCATGAGGCCCACCCTTTTTTGTGGTGGTTATGATTTTTTTGTATAAAGCACAATTATTCCAATTCCTTATTTTATATGCTTCGCACTTTTTTTCTTATCACCCCACTTCTTGGCTATTCGTTAAACTGATTTGTGGGTGTGGTGAGGGGTGTATTTATAGGCATTTTAAGGTTTGGGAAACTTTGCCCCTCCTGGTAGGAATGTATATCCCATACGTCACTAGCTCATGGACTCTTGTTAATATGAAAGAAATGAATTTATCAGGTAAGTTCTTACATAAATTATGTTTTTTACCTCTGTGATTATCTTGTATCTAAGTCTCTGCAGACTGCCCCTTATTTAAGTTCTTTTCACAGATTTGCATTTTAGCCAATCAGTGCTCACTCCTCGGTAAATTCACACGCATGAGCTCAATCTTATTTATATGAAACACATGAACTAACGCCCCCAAAAAGCATTTAGATTAGAAGTGGCCTTCAAGGTCTAAGAAATTAGCATATGAACCTCCTAGGTTTAGTTTTCAACTAAGAATACCAAGATAAAGAAAAATTGGTGATAAAAGTAAATTGGAAAGTTGTTTAAAATTACATGCCCTATTTAAATCATTTAAGTTTTTTGGACTTGACTGTCCCTTTATATATGGAGCCCATAGTGTAGATTCCACAAAATAAATGAACATACCTGGACTTTCTGATGTTCATCCACTGAAACCCATGCTACCTTACTCTTAAAGTATATTAAAAAATATATGGAACTGTAAACTGAAAGAAGAGCTATCTAAAGAGTTTCTACTTACTCAATTACAAAGCTATATACCTACTAGTTCTAAATATTTTCTTGAGTGTAAAACTGGTTAAGCTTTAAAATTATCATAGAAACAAAGTAAAGGGTGTCAAAACGGTGTAGTATAGCAAGGCAATATATTGCAATCTTCAAGAGAGAATAATCTCACTCACGTGATAGCTGTCACTTTTACAGGTGTCAACAAACACCTTATGGGGCAGTGAGTAGCTCCGCAGCTAGCTGTATTACTCAGGCAGGTCCAATATACAATACAAATGAAAAATAGCACATTGGGTAAAAAAAAAACCTTATGATACATAAAATATAGTGATTACCTAGATGGAAATGCTTAAAGAGACCGCAATACTAGTTAAACCAAAAGGCATCTCTTGACAAATTTCAAAAACAATACCAGTTTCTTCATGTATTCAATCTACAGCAATGACCCTCAAAATATAAAGCTTTAACGTAAAGCCCAGTACACTAAGTAGTAAGACTCCAGCTAAAGAGTTAGTAATTGATTTCCTTTTAAAAAAATGGCTTCAGTTTTCCCCACTTATACGTTGAAAGAAAAATATCAGTTATCAATTTCTGAATACAGTTGGTTGCTATTTTTAAGCCAGAAACCCCACACAGAAGGAATGAGTACAGATATCTTTCCTGGACTACCTGTGCGTGCTCAGTGACTAAAATCCTCAGGAAAGTAATACAAAGCACAGCTTCTCCTCCACACATAGCGGGATAGCTCTGCTTCAAACAGATGATTACAAATTAAACCTACAAAGCAATCAGCACACAACCCAATAAAAATTGCATAGGGTTAGATGATGAAATTCCAATAATCAATTACATTCTGTGTTAGAGCAAGGGAGACATATTACTGTAAAGTTCTCTATAATAAAAAGTGCAGATAGCACCATCATTGTATCTATTAATGTAACAAGACATGTTCTTCACTGGTTTAATAATAAAGCCGTTAAAAAAAAAGTCTTAACAAGTCAGATACTATTTTATTTAAAGGACATAAAAGTCAGAATTAAACTCTCATAGTTGGATAAGATCATGCATTTTTAAGAAACTTCACTTGGTAGACTCAGGAGCAGAAATGCACTACTGAAAGCTAGCTGGTGATTGGTGGATACTCACATATGCCTCTTTTCATTTGCTTACTGGATGTGTTCAGCTAGTTCCCAGTAGTGCATTGCTGCTCACAAGCAGACTTTAACCATGTGTTTAATCCCTTTGCACAGGGTTAAACACAGTTAAATGCAAACAATAGTGTATTAATAGAATGCTCTGAGACATTACGGAATTTTTTATTTTTGCACTTTTATGTCTAATAAAGACTGAACTAATACAATCAATTCTACAAAAAACAAACAAAACAATTATATCAGAGACACAAATACTGAAATGCTTGTTTCCTGGAAAGGTACAGACTGTTTTCTTGGTCCCAATTAAATCTTGCTCCCTAAACCATTGCTTTTCTACAGAGACTAGTGTCACAATGTAAGTGTCCCAAGTCATCAGTGCATCCAAAAGCCATGTTATGTAATTATACGGCTTGTTCTACAGACAAGGCGATCATCAAGGGATGTATATGTGGAAACAAGTATGCATGTTACTAAGCAATGCAGTCTTATGTGTGTTGTCGCAATGTTAATCCCATTCATAATGATGGTAACATATACGTATTTCAAAAGTCTCATAATCAGCTTTTGCTTTTTGTGAGAGAGAGATGGAAAATTAATTGAATCTTTTGGGATTTATTATGCCTGACTCAGTGAAGTCATCTGACTACCTCAATTACACCATCTGAACTGAATGGCCAAATGAAGAATGTGCTAAAGAAGAATTTGGCAGAAAATGTATGGCCACTTTGTCCCTAGACACACATAAAATGATTAAAAAAAAACAGGCTGGGGGTAGGAATCCCTAGGTAGAAGATTAACATATGCATTTATAAAAATCTACTTGTGGTAGATGTGGCAACTGAAAATTATAGTTCCCCTCAAAAACCTTTTTATAATGATGCAACACTTGAATTTAAAAGGTAATGAAGTGTTTGTGCATATATTCATAGCTTTAACCTCTGTAGATCTCCAAATTCTAGGGATGTGGACTATCTTGCTTATTGGACTTACTATGTTTAGGTCAATTTATGAGCCATAAAAAAATTATAACATTGGTTTAAACGGCATATATACATTATTTAAAGTGACAGCAAAGTCAAAATTAAACTTTTATGATTTTGATAGGGCATGCCATTTTAAAACAACTTTTCAATTTACTTTTATCATCAAATTTGCTTTGTTCTTGGTATTCTTTGTTAAAGACTAAACCTAGGTATGCTTAAAGGCTGATTTCTAAGCCCTTGAAGGCCGCCTTTTATCTCAGTGAATTGTATTAGCTTTTTACAGCTAGACAACGCTAGTGTGTCATATAGATAACATTGTTGCCATGGAATTATGCATGCATCAGCACTAATTGGCTGAAATACAAGTTTGTAAAAAGAAACTTTGCTATATACTGTCATTAAATGTTTTGCCCTTATATATATTTTAGCTTCGAAAATGTGTGTTTTTTCAAGGCTATGCAGTCTACATATACTGTATTTCAATAATTGGCTTTAACAGATAAGAAGTGCAAAACATTGTGCTTAATAACAATTTTAGTACTGCGTACCTTTACTTTGATACATTTCTATTACAATCAAACTATTCTAAATGTGTTCTATTTTAAAAACAAAACACTGTCTGCTAGATTACGAGTTCTGCGTTAGCCTTAAAAAGCAGTGTTAAGAGGTCCTAACGCTGCTTTTTTTTAACGCCCGCTGGTATTACAAGTTTGGAAGGTACAGGTGTAACGTTCACTTTTCTTCCGCGACTTTTCCATACCGCAAATCCCCTTACGTCAATTGCGTATCCTATCTTTTTAATGGGATTTTGCTACCGCCGGTATTACAAGTCTTGGAAGAAGTGAGCGGTACAGCCTCTACCTCCAAGACTCCTACCGCATATAAAAGTCAGTAGTTAAGAGTTTTATGGGCTAACACCGGAACATAAAGCTCTTAACTAAAGTGCTACAAAGTACACTAACACCCATAAACTACCTATTAACCCCTAAACCGAGCCCCCCCCCCCCACATCGCAAACACTATAATAAAAATTATTAACCCCTAATCTGCCGACCGGACATAGCCGCCACCTACATTATACCTATGAACCCCTAATCTGTTGCCTCTAACATCGCCGACACCTACATTATATTTATTAACCCCTAATCTGCCCCTCCCAACGTAGCCGCCACCTAACTACAATTATTAACCTCTAATCTGCCGACCGGACATCGCCACCACTATAATAAATGTATTAACCCCTAAACAACCCTAACACCCAAACTTAAATCTATTTTTAATAAATCTAAATAAAATTACTAGAATTAAATAAATTATTCCTATTTAAAAATAAATACTTACCTATAAAATAAACCCTAATATAGCTACAATATAACTAATAGTTACATTGTAGCTATTTTAGGATTTATTTTTATTTTACAGGCAACTTTGTATTTATTTTAACTAGGTACAATAGTTATTAAATAGTTATTCACTATTTAATAACTACCTAGCTAAAATAAATACAAAAGTACCTGTAAAATAAACCCTAACCTAAGTTACAATTACACCTAACACTACTCTATAATTAAATTAATTACCTAAACTACCTACAATTAAACTAAATTACAAAGAAACCCCCCCCCCACTAAATTACAGGAAAAAAAAGAAAAGAAATTACAATATTTTAAACTAATTTCACCCAATCTAATCCCCCTAATAAAATAAAAAAGCCCCCCAAAATAATAAAATTCCCTACCCTACACTAAATTACAACTAGCCCTTAAAAGGGCCTTTTGCGGGGCATTGCCCCAAAGTAACCAGCTCTTTGACCAGCCCTTAAAAGGTCTTTTTGCGGGGCATTGCCCCAAATTAATCAGCTCTTTTACCTGTAAAAAAAAAGAAATACAATACCCCCCCAACATTACAACCCACCACCCACACACCTACTCTAAAACCCACCCGATCCCCCCTTAAAAAAACCTAACACTACTCCATTGAAGATCACCCTACCTTGAGCTGTCTTCACCCAGCCGGGCACCACTGGTCATCCGATGGGGCAGAAGAGGACATCGGGACCGGCAGAAGTCTTCATCCTATCCAGGCAGAAGAGGACATACGGACCGGAAGACATCTTCATCCAAGCGGCATCTTCTATCTTCATCCATCCGACGAGGAACGGCTCAATCTTGAAGACCTCCGGCGCGGAACATCCTTCTCGGCCGACGGACTAGCGACAAATGAATATTCCTTTAAATGACGTCATCCAAGATGGCGTCCCTCGAATTCCGATTGGCTGATAGGATTCTATTAAGGTAGGAAAAATCCGATTGGTTGATTTAATCAGCCAATCGGATTGAACTTCAATCCGCTTGGATCAGCCAATAGAATTGACCTCGCATTCTATTGGCTGATCCAATCAGCCAATCAGATTTTTCCTACCTTAATTCCGATTGGCTGATAGAATCCTATCAGCCAATCGGAATTCAAGGGACGCCATCTTGGATGACGTCATTTAAAGGAATATTCATTCGTCGTTAGTCCGTCGGCCGAGAAGGATGTTCCGCGCCGGAGGTCTTCAAGATGGAGCCGTTCCTCGTCAGATGGATGAAGATAGAAGATGCCGCTTGGATGAAGATGTCTACCGGTCCGGAGGTCCTCTTCTGCCTGGATAGGATGAAGACTTCTGCCGGTCCGGATGTCCTCTTCTGCCCCATCAGATGACCAGTGGTGCCCGGCTGGGTGAAGACAGCTCAAGGTAGGGTGATCTTCAATGGGGTAGTGTTAGTTTTTTTTTTAAGGGGGGATCGGGTGGGTTTTAGAGTAGGGGTGTGTGAGTGGTGGGTTGTAATGTTGGGGGGTATTGTATTTCTTTTTTTTACAGGTAAAAGAGCTGATTACTTTGGGGCAATGCCCCACAAAAGGCCCTTTTAAGGACTATTTGTAATTTAGTGTAGGGTAGGGAATTTTATTATTTTGGGGGGCTTTTTTATTTTATTAGGGGGATTAGATTAGGTGTAATTAGTTTAAACTTCTTGTAATTTTTTTTATTTTCTGTAATTTAGTGTTTGTTTTTTTCGTAATATAGTTTATTGTATTTAATTGTAATTAATTGTAGGTAGTTTAGGTAATTTATTTAATGATAGTGTAGTGTTAGGTGTAATTGTAACTTAGGTTAGGATTTATTTTACAGGTAATTTTCTACTTATTTTAGCTAGGTAGTTATTAAATAGTTAATAACTATTTAATAACTATTGTACCTAGTTAAAATAAATACAAAGTTGCCAGTAAAATAAAAAATAAATCATAAGATAGCTACAATGTAATTATTAGTTATATTGTAGCTATCTTATGGTTTATTTTACAGGTAAGTATTCAGTTTTAAATAGGAATAATTTATTAAATTGTAGTTATTTTATTTAGATGTATTTAAATTATATTTAAATTAGGGGGGTGTTAGGGTTAGACTTAGGTTTGGGGGTTAATAACTTTATTATAGTAGTGGCGACGTTGGTGGTGGCAGATTAGGGGTTAATAAGTGTAGTTAGGTTGCGGCAACGTTGGGGGCGGCAGATTAGGGGTTAATAAATATAATGTAGGGTTCAGCGATGTTGGGGGCAGCAGATTAGGGGTTCATAAGTATAATGTAGGTGGTGGCGGTGTTCGGAGCGGCAGATTAGGGGTTAATAATATAATGTAGGTGGCGATGATGTCGGGGGCGGCGGATTAGGGGTTAATAAGTGTAAGATTAGGGGTGTTTAGACTCTGGGTTCATGTTAGGGTGTTAGGTGCAGACATAAAATGAATTTCCCCATAGCAAACAATGGGGCTGCGTTAGGAGTTGGACGCTGCTTTTTTGCAGGTGTTAGGTTTTTTTACAGCCAGCTCAGCCCCATTGTTTCCTATGGGGAAATCGTGCATGAGCACGTTTTAGCCAGCTTACCGCTACCGTAAGCAACGTTGGTATTACAGTGAGAAGTGGAGCTAAATTTGCTGAACGCTCACTTTTCTGCGGGCTAACGCAGCCATTCAGAAAACTTGTAATACCAGCGTTGTTTAAAGTGAGCACTGGAAGAAAAAGGCTTGTTAGCACCGCAAGTTTTTACTGACAAAACTCGTAATCTGGCCGTGTGTGTTGAATAAACCAACTTTTTCTGTGGGAAATGCCCCAACCAGTGAGTGAGCAGCAGAATCCTCAGATTCAATCATAAACAATCATGCACTTCCTGTGAGCTTCACCGTAAATGTAAACAAAATTTACTTAGCCCTGTTTGCTAGATAGTTTTTTTTAGCCCCTTATCTTAGTTGTTTTTACATACTTGCATTTTAGACAATCAGTGCTGGCTCATAAATAACTATGGGAGTGAGCATGTTACCACTATGGCACACATGAACGAGCACTGACTAGCTGTGAAAAATTATCAAAATGCACTGAGATAAAAGGCAGCCTTCAAGGGCTTGTAAATTAGCATTTGAGCCTACCTAGGTTTATCTTTCAACAAAGAATGCCAAGAGAACAAAACAAATTTGATCAAAGTAAATAAAAAAGGTTTTTAAAATTGCATCTGAATCCTAAAAGTTTGTCCTTAAAACATAAAAATTGTGTTGAAAGATAGACTAATACTGCATGAAACCCTATATTATAGAGAATTGTTGCTGTTTACTAAAAAGCTTTCAATAGCAACACTTGTTTAGGTAATATACACTGTAATTGCAGGGCACAGTGTTGGGGATTGCAACTAAAAACATAATTTATGTAAGAACTTACCTGATAAATTAATTTCTTTCATAATGGCAAGAGTCCATGAGCTAGTGACGTATGGGATATACATTCCTACCAGGAGGGAGCAAAGTTTCCCAAACCTCAAAATGCCTAAAAATACACCTCCCACCACACTCATACCTTACTTTAACATATAGCCAAGTAGTGAGGTGTAAAAAAGCATACAAAAAAGAGGAACTGGAAAATAATATTGTGCTTTTATACAAAAAAATATAACCACCAACAACAGGGTGGGCCTCATGGACTCTTGCCATTATGAAATAAATGAATTTATCAGGTAAATTCTTACATAAATTATGTTTTCTTTCATGTAAATGGCAAGAGTCCATGAGCTAGTGATGTATGGGATAAAATACCCAAGATGTGGAAGTCCACAGAAGAGTCACTAGAGAGGGAGTGATAAAATAAAAACAGCTATTTCCGCTGAGAAATTTAATCCAAACAAAAAATAAGTTTTTCTAATAAATTTCAAGAAAAAAAAAAAACAACTTAAAATATAAACAGAAGAATCAAACTGAGACAGCTGCCTGAAGAAATTTTCTACCAAAGACTGCTTCAGAAGAAGCAAATACATTGAAATGGTAAAATGTAGTAAATGTATGCAAAGAAGAACAAGCTGCTGCTTTGCAAATCTGATCAACTGAAGCTTCATTCTTAAAAGCCCAAGAAGTGGCAACTGATCTAGTAGAATGAGCCATAATTCTCTGAGGCGGAGACTGCCCCGCCACCAAGTAAGCCTTGTGAATCAAAAGCTTTAACCAAGATGCCAAAGAAATGGCAGAGGCTTTCTGACCTTTCCTAGAACCAGAAAAGACAAAAGACAGACTAGAAGTCTTCCTGAAATCCTTAGTAGCCTCAACATAGTATTTCAAAGCTCTTACCACATCCAAAGAGTGTAACGATTTCTCAAGAGAATTCTTAGGATTCGGACACAAGGAAGGAACAAAAGTTTCTCTACTAATGTTGTTAGAATTCACAACCTTAAGAAGAAATTTAAATGAAGTCCTCAAAACAGCTTTATCCTGATAGAAAATCAGAAAAAGAGACTCACAAGAGAGCAGACAATTCATAAACTCTTCTAGCAGAAGAGCTAGCCAAAAGGAATAATACTTTCCAAGAAATTAGTTTAATATCCAAAGAATGCATAGGCTCAAAAGGAGGAGCCGGCAAAACCTTCGAAACCCAATTAAGACACCAAGGAGGAGAAATAGAATTAATAACAGGCTAAATACGGACCAAAGCCTGAACAAAACAGTGAATATCAGGAAGTTTAGCAATCTTTCTATGAAATAAAACAGAAAGAACAGAGATTTGTCCCTTCAAAGTACTTGCAGACAAACCTTTATCCAAACCATCCTGAAGAAACTGTAAAATTCTAGGAATTCTAAAAGAATGCCAAGAGAATTTATGAGAAGAACACCATGAAATATAGGTTTTCCAAACCCGATAATAAGTCTTCCTTGAAACAGACTTACGAGCCTGCAACATAGTATTAATCACTGAGTCAGAGAAACCTCTATGACTAAGCTTTCAATTTCCATACCTTCAAATTTAGTGATTTGAGATCCTGATGGAAAAACCTAGAAAGGTATCTGGGAAGTTTCCTGTTTAGATGGGAAGCCATCAGATCCATTTCTGGAAGACCCCACATCTGTATGGAGAGACCACTCCCCCAGTTGCAAAGTCTGACGGCTGAGATAATCTGCTTCCCAATTGTCTACACCTGGGATATGAATCACATAAATTAGACAAGAGTTGGATTCCGCCCAGGAAAGTATCCGTGATACTTCTTTCATTGTTAAAGGACGGCGAGTCCCTCGCTGATGATTGACATATGCCATAGTTGTGATATTGTCTGTCTGAAAGCGAATGAAAAGTTCTCTCTTTAATAGAGGCCAAGCCTGAAGAGCCCTGAAAATAGCACATAGTTTTAAAATATTGATTGATAACCTCGCCTCTAGAGGATTCCAAACCCCTTGTGCTGTCAGAGATCCCCAGACAGCTCCCCAACCTGAAATGCTTGCATCTGTTGAGACTACAGTCCAGGAAGGACGAACAAAAGAGCCTCCTTGAACAATACGATGATGGTCTAACCACCAAGCCAGAGAGAGTAGAATGCTAGGATTTAAGAATATCAATTGTGATATCGGAGTATAATCCCTGCACCATTGATTCAGCATGCAAATCTGCAGAGGTCTCGTATGAAAAAGAGCAGAGGGGATCGCGTCCGATGCTGCAGTCATGAGACCTAAAACGTCCATGCACATAGCCACTGAAGGAAATGATCGAGACTGAAGGTTTCGACAGGCTGAAACCAATTTCATTTGTCTCTTGTCTGTTAAAGACAGAGTCATGGACACTGAATCTATTTGGAAACCTAAAAAGGTGACCCTTGTCTGAGGAATCAAGAAACTCTTTGGTAAATTGATCCTACAACCATGTCTCTGAAGAAACAACACTAGTTGATTCGTGTGAGATTCTGCTAAATGAAAAGATTGAGCCAATACCAAGATATTGTCCAAATAAGGAAACAACGCAATATCCTGCTCTCTGATTACAGATAGAAGGGCACCGAGAACCTTCGAAAAGATCCTTGGAGCTGTCGCTAGGCCAAATAGAAGAGCAACACATTTATAATGCTTGTCTAGAAAAGAGAATCTCAGAAACCTATAGTGATCTGGATGAATCAGAACATGAAGATAAGAGTCCTGTAAGTCTATTGTGGACATGTAATGACCTTGCTGAACAAAAGGCAGAATAGTCCTTATAGTCATCATCTTGAAAGTTGGGACCCTTACAAAACGATTCAAAAACTTCAGATCCAGAACTGGTCTGAATGAATTTTCTTTCTTTGGGACAATGAATAGATTTGAATAAAAAGCCAGATCCTGTTTCTGAAGTGGAACTGGTATAATCACCACTGAAAGCTCCAGATCTGAAACACACTTCAGAAAAGCCTGAGCTTTGACAGGATTCGTTGGAACGTGAGAGAGAAAGAATCTTCTCACAGGAGGTCTTATTCTGAAACCTATTCGATACCCTTGAGTGACAATGCTCTGAATCCACTGATTCTGAATAGAATCTGCCCAAATGTTTTGAAAGAATTTCAATCTGCCCCCACCAGTTAAACTGGATGGAGGGCCGCACCTTCATGCAATCTTTGTGGCTGGCTTTGGTTTCTTATAAGGCTTTGATTTATTCCAACTTGAAGATGGCTTCCAATTGGAACCAGAGTCCTTAGGGGAAGGAGTGGTTTTCTGATCTCTATTCTGACGAAAGGAACGAAAACGATTTGAAGCTTTAAATTTACCCTTAGATTTTTTTTTATCTTGGGGCAAAAAAACGCCCTTCCCCCAGTGATAGTGGAAATAATAGAATCCAACTGAGAACCAAATAAATTATTACCCTGGAATGATATAAATAGTAATCTAGATTTAGATATCATGTCAGCATTCCATGATTTAAGCCATAAAGCTCTTCTAGCTAGAATAGCTAGACACATAGATTTAACATCAATCTTGATGATATCAAAAATAGCATCACAGATAAAATGATTAGCATGTTGAAGCAAACTAACAATGCTAGATAAATCAGGATTTGCTTCCTGTTGTGCTAAGCTATCCAACCAAAAAGTTGATGCAGCCGCAACATCAGCCATAGAAATGGCAGGCCTGAGAATATAACCAGAATGTAAATAAGCTTTCCTCAGATAAGATTCAATCTTCCTATCTAAAGGATCCTTAAAAGAAGTACTATCTTCCATAGGAATAGTAATACGTCTGGCAAGAGTAGAAACAGCCCCATCAACCTTAGGGACTTTTTCCCAAAACTCCAAATTAGCCACTGGTAAAGGATATAACTTCTTAAACCTAGAAGGAGGATTAAAAGAAGCACCAGGTTTAGACCATTATTTAGCAATCACATCAGAAACCGCATCTGGGACAGGAAAAATCTCAGGAGTAATCACATGAGGTTTAAAAACAGAATTTAAACATTTACTGGTTTTGTTATCAAGAGGACCAGACTCCTCAATACCCAAAGTAACCAATACTTCTTTCAACAAAGACCGAATATATTCAATCTTAAAAAGATAAGAAGCTTTATCAATTTCAATGTCTGAAGTAGGATTTCCTGAACCAGAGAGATCTGCTTCAGAGGAGGATATTTTAGTATGTTGTCAATCATTACAAATTTCATCAGAATTATGAGAAGTTTTAAAAGACCTTTTACGTTTATTAGAAGGTGGAATAGCAGACATAGCCTTCTGTATTGCATTAGCAATATAATTTTTCATATCAACAGGGATATCATGTACATTGGATGTTGAAGGAACAACAGATGCTGTACTAGTACTAATAGAAATATTATCGGCATGCAAAAGCTTATGACAACTGTTACATGATATAATCTCAGCTTGCTTACAACAGATACACTTAGCTTGGGAAGAACTGTGTACAGTAGCTACTGAGACAGGATCAGACTGAGACATCTTGCAAAATGTAAAAGAAAAAAATAACATTTAAACAAAATATCCAATTTCCTCATATAGAAGTTTCAGGAATGGGAAAAAATGCATATGCTAAATAGGCAGAAAAGAAAACAGCATAGCCCTCTATAATATAAAGAGAGCAAGGAGCATAAAGGAAGTGGGGTAATGTAACCATAAAATATTTGGTGCCAAGTATGACGCACGACGCAAAGGAAGTGAATTTTTTTTTGGCGCCAACCAACATCTGGAAATTACACAACAACCTAACGTCAATAAAGACGCAGGAAATTATGAAACTTGCGACACTATAGACGCAAATTCACAACAACAAAAATTTGCGCCAAAAATGAAGCAATAAATAACAGCATTTTGCGCCCTCGCAAGACTAGATTTGCAGTCCCTTTTATTTGCATGAAATGATTTGCAATTGTTAAATCTATTAAATTAACTTGTCCAGTTAATTTTCCTGTAGGTGGATATAACTGAAATAAGATTCAAGTTCTACGTATTATTTGAAATTCATGTTTTGTGCCCTTGTATTTAAATTCAGAATTTGCAGAATGCTGACAAATCTAACTAGGTTCATGAGCTTTGTTTTTTAGAGAATTTTAAGAGTAAAATATTTTAATGTACCAAGGACAAAGGCAAAATACAAAAATAAATGCTGTTATAATGGAGGTATACTTTGTTAGTCATGTAAGAAATGTCATACTAGGATGTAACTTTAAAGGGAGATAAAACCTAAAAAAATGATTTCATGATTGAGATAGAACATACAATTATAAAAAGCTTTGCAGTTTACTTTTATTATTAACCTTTTAACGCCATTATATTCCGTCATAATTACACTGGGCTTTAAAGCCGTTATGACGGAATAGAACGTCATAGCCAACGGCTGTCCTAAAGCCTACTGTGCTTCTCAGATTTGATCGGGGTCTGGAGGGCGTTCCTAGGGTTATAGGGACGCCCTCCAGACCCGATCCAATAATTGAAATTTGATTTCAATTTGTCTACATCGGGACAGTTGTTCCGATGTAGACACTCCGGCAGGAACGGTTTAAATTTGCTTTTTTGGCATCCTTTGTTGAAGCAGCAGCGCAGTACTGAGAGCTAGCTGAAAACTTTAGGTGAGCCAATAGCAAGAGCCATATATGTGCAGGCACCAGTCAGCCACATTGCTGTTCCTCGGTATACGTAGGTATTTTTATTTTATTTTTAACAAAACTAAGAACTAAGCAAATTTAAATACGACACTGCTGTCCTGGGCCTTTCTCTGCCGCAATCTCGCTATTTCTCCATGCTCCCCAAGATTGCTGTCCGCTGCCTCAGGGGTTTGTAAATAATTTCAGTGAGAAACCTAAAGTTTGTGAAAAAGCTAATGATTTTTTTTTATTTGATCATTTGAGTTTTAGTCTAAAATCCCCATTCCTTAAGGGGTTAAAATTGTATGTTCATTACTCTATCTGAATTATAAAAGCTAAAGTTTGGGTTTTATGTCCCTTTAATTGGTGTTAAAATCAGCAATAAAATCAATTTGACTGAATCGGCGCAGAATTTATACATGTAAGGGTTCTCAGGCCTTTTCATGCATTGTTACTTGCATCTGTATATATACACACACAAACAGACATTCTGCAGACTAAATACAAGGATATATAATTTATTTTTACAATATATATTTTTTTAATTGATTTTAATGAATAGATATAAACTTGTTTCTATCATTTTTGTTTTTTAGGCCAATGTAAACAGTCGTCAGTCTGTGCCCATCATACTATAACTAAATAATCCTTTTTACAATGCAGCACAAAAATAAATTGTGTATTAAACAAAATATACCAATGGTGGTTGTACTAAATCCTGCATAAACAAATAAAATGGGGGGGGGGGACATACTCCACATTCATTAACACAGTACACTGAATTTCTGCAAAATGTGTACCCTAAGCACAAGATTGGGATAACAGCATTCCAATTTACTTCTATTATTGAATGTACTATATTATTTAGATATCCTTTGTTGGAGAAATAGCAAATAGCATCTATGGGCAGCCACCAATCAGCAGCTACTGAGACTATTCAGCTATGCTTTTCAACAAAGGATATCAAGAGAATGAAGCAAATTAGATAATAGAAGTAAACTGGAAAGTTGATTAAAATTGCATGTTCTTTCTAAATCATGAAAGAAATAATAAACACCTTGTAATTACAATACATTTCTGTTGTCTTGTTATAGAATAACATATCAGCCAATTCTAAATATTTAAAAAAACTAATTAATATCTTGTTTGCTGCTATTGTTTTTTTTAATATTTAAACTCCATCTACTACTTGCCTTATTTGAAGGAGCTACTCTGGGCTTGAGTCTGCAGCTGACAAGGCTAGCCATTGAAAAAGGGGTTTACATTTAATATTGCGGCCACATTGTAACAAATGTGCTATTAATACAGAATACGTTTTGTAGAGTGCATTCGCAATATTAGAACTAAACACATACAGTAAAGTGTAAACTAATAGCGGCTATAAAAATAAAACAAAGCTGCCTAAAAACACATTTTACAAAGTGAAAGAAATAAAAATAAAAATAATGAACTTTTGTAAAATGAAAAAGATGCTACTATTGTCTTCTATGGGACATTAATATCCTGTACACAAACTCTTGCTTCTAAAAATATGAGAACATTCCAAAAGTGAAAGGAATCTTTATTTAAATAACAAACTTACTTTAAATACATAATATAGTATTTTACAGTGTAATACATACACGTGACACAGTATATCCATGTACAATACACACACACAAACCTCTAGCTCCTATAGGTTTATTATTCATGTTCTAGTGTGACTGCTGTATTGTAACAAAAAGGGTAGAGTTTTGGTTGACACATGTAAATTGTATTGACATTCAATACTGTCTATCTCCCTTACAGTCCATAATAAATGCCTCTGCCAGGCTGATCTTCCTTATCTCTCATCTGCTGCACCTCCTCTGCCAATCCCTTCACTGGTTTCCTCTAGCCTCCAGAATAAAACACAAAATCCTGACTCTGACATTCAAGGCTCTCAATAACATTGTTCCCCTCTACATCTCCAACCTCGTCTCCAGATATTATCCCTCCCGTCCCTTTCGCTCTGCTCATGACCGCCTTCTCTCCTCCTCTTCACATTCCCGTCTATAAGACTTCTCCAGACAGGCCCCTATTTTGTGGAACTCTGCCTCACTCCACAAGACTCTTCCCTAGTTTCCAAATCCTTAAAGACTCTACTGTTCAGGGATGCATACAATATACACTAACATTTTCTTATCTTAGTTCCACTCCTCCTTTAGTTATCCTTTGAACCCTTTAGCATGTAGGCCTATGAGTCCAGATGATTTGCAAATCACCTTCATGAGATCCGATTTACAACTGTGAAACTCTTGGCAGGGCCCTCTATCCACTTGTCTCATTACTGTCACCTTGCATACTAGACCCATGTCTATAGCGCTGTGGAATCTGTTGGTGCTCTACAAATAACTGGTAGTAATAATATTACTGTGTAAAGGGATCATTACATTTACATTACTTCTTCAATGCAGGTGGCAATAGTCCCTTTAACATTTCACAAGTGGCAGAAAACCGTAGCCTCCCACAGTATATTAAAATGCCTCTTGGCAAGGCTGCCATCTAACACGGATTTCATCCTTTGATAACACTTCACATGCAATCTCGATCGAGTTGCAGATCCCTTCATAACATTGTGACAATGCTTAGAACATTCGGCCTTTAGAACAATTGAAAATGAACACTTTAGTACCCATATACAAACTGGGTAACTTCTTTTATTGTCTTTCGTTTACATAGCTTTTTTGTTTCAACATGCAAAATAAGCTATTTCAAATGACAAAATAAAGTTAAATTAGTTATTTGTAAACAATTTAACACACTCCAGCAGGTAAAATGGATCAATGGGAAAACATTAAAGGGGAGAAAAATTTACGATACACTGTCCCTTTAACAGATATATACCAGTGAATGCTTTATAAAATGATTCTACTAATTTATTTTGTATGTACTCAGTGTACAAAATAAATTATATGAAACCTTTTTAGGAGCATTTTTGTTCTCTCCTGATGTACATGTATTAAGGTAACAAAAATAACTGTTGACTGATTCCAAATGTTAGCACTGCACTAATAACTCATGTTGCATCAATATCTATGGGAATATTAGAACATCTAACCGAGATTTTATTGAAATTTTCAGATTATATCATATTATGTACTATGTGCTTTATCAATGCTGGGGAACATTCAACATTTCTAAGATGTTAAGGAATCTATCAACCCATCCATCTTTCCATCCATCTATCTATCTATCTATCTATCTATCTATCTATCTATCTATCTATCTATCTATCTATCTCTCTATCTATCTCTCTATCTATCTATCTATCTCTCTATCTATCTATCTCTCTATCTATCTATCTATCTATCTCTCTATCTATCTATCTATCTATCTATCTATCTATCTATCTATCTATCTCTCTATCTATCCATCCATCCCAAGCTGTCACTGATCATCTCCTACAAAGATATGCATCATAAGCAGCACATTAGCGTGGTAATGTTCATATTGTCTATACAAGACACATTTGTTGTTCATCCGGTCTTCAATTTCTCCAGAGAAAATTGAAAAATGTTCTGGATGAATTGGCTGACAGGATTCATACAGAATAGCAATTATAAGCCCAATTCATGATTGGTTAAGCTTATATGTCTGCAGAGATTTTCAAAGGTTTTGTTTTATTTATAGGATGAAACTAGGATAGTGATGCAAAGAGAAAAAAAAATGACATTTTTTGCCAGATGGGTACTGCAATGCAATGCCAAACAGGAAAACATGTCATCAACTTTATATACTTATTTATCTCACAGCATGAACAATATTTTGCGGGGTGATGCTTCCTTTGACAAGGGCATGTGAAAAGGAAAAAAATATCCAATAAATATTTACCTCAAAATTCTGACTTCTGTAATGTTTGCTTTATTAAACATTTTTAAACATGGTTGGAAACCAACCCTCTCCTGACAGTTATTCACATAATTAAATTTTTTAATCAGCAAAATTGAAAACATGTTGCAATTCACTTTATTTGTTTTGCTTGCTGTTCCTGCTTTTAAATCTGAACATTTTAGTTTTTTTTAACTAACCCTGGATAGGCATTCTGTAAAATTCACAACCAACCGTAAGATTCCATAATAAACAAGTGTAAAATAAAAAGACAATGCAATAGCAGTGACTGCATTTTAAATGAGAAATAGATTTTTTTCTAAAAAGTTTACATTTTGAAAAAATTGGTCAGCCCTCTGTATCATATGACACCCATGAGCCAATCACAGACTCATATACGTATACACTGTGAATTCTTGCACATGCTCAGTAGAAGACAGTGTCTCAGAAAGATTACATATAAAAAGACTGTGCGCAAATTGATAATAGAAGTTATTGGAAAGTTTCTTAAAACTGCATGCTCTATCTGAATCATGAAAGTTGAATTTTGACTTTAGTGTCCCTTTAATAGAAGTCCTCACAATAACAAAATGTATGCTTACCTGATAAATGTATTTATTTCCGGATATGGTGAGTCCATAATGTCATCAATAACTACTGCAAATATCACTCCTAACCAGCAGGAGGAGGCAAAGTGACACTCCCCTACCCATAATCCCCAGTCATTCGACCCAAGGTAAATGGAAAAAAGGAATAACACAAAAGTGTAGAGGTGCCTGAGGTTTAGTAAAAAATAACTGTCTTAAAGGGACAGTCTAGGCCAAAATAAACTTTCATGATTCAGATAGAGCATGTAATTTTAAACAATTTTCCAATTTACTTTTATCACCAATTTTCTCTTGGTATTCTTAGTTGAAAGCTTAACCTAGGAGGTTCATATGCTAATTTCTTAGACCTTGAAGCCCTCCTCTTTCAGATTGCATTTTAACAGTTTTTCACCACTAGAGGGTGTTAGTTCAAGTATTTCATATAGATAACACTGTGCTCGTGCACGAGAAGTTATCTGGGAGCAGGCACTGATTGGCTAGACTGAAAGTCTGTCAAAAGAACTGAAAAAAGGGGCAGTTTGCAGAGGCTTAGATACAAGATAATCACAGAGGTTAAAAGTATATTATTATAAATGTGTTAGTTATGCAAAACTGGGAAATGGGTAATAAAGGGATTATCTATCTTTTAAAACAATAAAAATTCTGGTGTAGACTGTCCCTTTAAATAAAAGGGTGGGCTCGTGGACTCACCATATCCGGAAATAAATACATTTATCAGGTAAGCATACATTTTGTTTTTTTTCCTAAGATATGGTGAGTCCACAACGTCATCAATTACTAGTGGGAGCCAATACCCAAGCTAGAGGACACAGATGACTAGGGAGGGAGAACAAGACAGGCAAACCTAAATAGAAGGCATCACCGCTTGAAGACAAGCCAAGACAAAATTATCAAATTTGGAAAAAGTATGCAAAGAGGACCAAGTTGCAGCCTTGCAAAACTGTCCCACAGAAACTTCATTTTTGAAAACTCAAAAAGAAGAAACAGCCCTCGTGGAATGAGCTGTAATTCTCTCAGGAGGCTGCTGACCAACCTTCTCATAAGCAAAACAAACTATACTTCTCAACCATAGAGAAAGAGAAGTAGCAGTAGCTTTCTGACCTTTAGGCTTTCCTGAGAAACAAATAGGGCAGAAGACTGGCGAAAATCCTTAATCGCCTGTAGGAAGAATTTCAGAGTACGCACAACATCTAAGTTGTGCAATAAACGTTCTTTGAAAGAAGAAGGATTAGGACATAGAGAAGGAACAACAAATTCCCGATTAATATTTTTATCCAAAACCACTTTAGGAAGAAAATCCAACTTTGTACGAAGAACCGCCTTATCAGCATGAAAGATAAGGCGAATCACACTGCAATGCCGAGAGCTCCGAAACTCTCTGAGCAAAAAGAAACAAGGTTAAGGCTCAAGGAGGAGCAACAGACTTAAACACAGGCCTGATTCTGACCAGGGCCTGACAAGAGATTGAACATCTGGTACAACCGTCAAACGTCTGTAACAATTCCGTCTCCAGACCTTTCTGGAGAAAAGACAAAATCCTAGGAATCCTAACCCTACTCCAAGAGCAGTCCTTGGATTCACACCAATAAAGGTATTAACGCCATACCTTATGGTAAATCTTTCTAGAAAACAGGCTTAGGAGTCTGAATCATAGTCTCAAAGACCGCCTCAGAAAAACCATGCTTAGACAGAACTAATCGTTCAATCTCCAAGCAGTCGGCTTCAGAGAAAACAAGATTTGGAGGATGGAATGGACCCCGAGTTAGAAGGTCCTTCCTCAGAGTCAATCTCCAAGGTGGAAGATATGACATCTTCACTAGTTCTGCATACCAGATCCTGCGAGGCCATGCAGGGGCTATTAGAATTACCAATGCTCTCTCCTGTTTGATACAAGCAATAACTCGTGGAAGGAGAGCAAACGGAGGAAACAGGTAAGCCAGACTGAAATCCAAAGGAACCGCCAGAGCATCTATCGGGGTGGCTTGCGGACCTCTTGACCTTGAACTGTAAATTGGAAGCGTGGCGTTCTGCCGAGATACCATCAGATCTAACTCCGGCACCCCCATTTGATGTTTAACCTGGAGAACGCCTCTGGATGGAGAGCCACTCCCCAGGATGAAATGTCTATCTGCTCAGGAAGTCCGCTTCCCAGTTGACCACTCTTAGAATGCAGATGGCAGATAGACAGCAATTGTGAGCTACCACCCACTGAACAATCTGAGCCACCTCCATCATGGCTAAGGAACTCAGAGTTCCTCCCTGATGATTGATGTAAGCCCCTGAGGTGACATTGACCAACTGAAATCTGATAAACTGGGCTAAGGACAACCAAGGCCAAGCCAACAGAGCATTGTAAATTACTCTCAACAAGATATTTATGGGGAGAGCAGACTCCTTCCGAGTCCCAAGACCTTGCGCCTTTACCAAGTCCCAGATTGCTCCCCAGCCCAGCAGGCTGGCGTTCGTGGTCACAATCACCCAGGAAGGTCTCAGGAAGCATGTGCCCTGAGACAGATGCTCATGAGAAAGCCACCATGGCAGAGAGTATCTTGTCGACTGATCTAGATCTATCCCCTAGGAGAGATCCGAATGGTCTCTGTTCCATTGTCTGAGCATGCATAACTGCAGAGCTCTCAAATGGAATCGAGCAAAGGGGATGATGTCCATGGAAGCGACTATCGGACCAATTACCTTCATACATTGAGCCTCTGATGGCCGAACAGTAGACTGCAGAGAGAGGCAATAGGAAATAATCTTTGATTTTCTGACCTCTGACAGAAAAATCTTCATAAATAGCGAATTTAAGAAGGTCCCTAAGAAAACCACCCTTGTAGCTGGAACAAGGGAACTCTTTTCCAGATTCACTTTCCATCCAAGGGAACGTAGAAGACAACAAGATTTCTGTATGAGAATTTGCTTGTTGAAAATATGACGCCTGAACCAATATATCCTCCAGGTAAGGCGCTACAGCAATTCCCCTAGGCCTGATCACTGCCAAGAGAGCCCCCAGAACCTTTGAGAAAATTCTGGGAGCTGTGGCAAGGCCAAAACGGAAGAACCACAAACTGAAAGTGTTTGTCTAGAAAGGCGAATATCAGGAACTTGTGATGATGGGAACATGAAGATACACATCCTTCAGGTCTATGGTCGTCATTAATAGACCCTATTAGACCAAGGGAAAAATGGAATGAAAGGTTTCCATTTTGAAGGATACTACCCTGAAAAACCTGCTGAGACACTTTAGGTGTAAAATAGGACGAAAGGTTCCCTTCCTTTTTTGAGAACCACAAACAGATTTGAATAGAGTCCTAGACCCTGTTCCCTACAGGAACTGGAACTATCACTCCCAGGGAAGAAAGCTCCCGGATGCAATTTAAGAATGCTTCTCTTTTATCTGGGCTGCAAATAATTTTGAGAGGAAGGTTCTGAACTTTATTTAGTAACCCTGAGATACTATGTCCACCCTTAGATACTATGTCCACATCTCGTATTTGGAAGCGCCAGAAGCTTGGACTTCCGCTGACCAAGATTTAAGCCACAACGCCCAGCAGACTAGTGCAGCAAAGTCATATACTTTATATTGGCTCCCCGCTAAATAACTTGCATGGTAGCATCAGAAATAAAGGAACTGGCTAGCTAAAGAGCCTTAATTCTGTTGTGGATCTCCTCCCAAGGAGTATCTACCCATATGGAACCAGACAAGGCATTGCACCAAAAAGATACCGGACTGGACACAGTGGCAATACAAACTTCAAATAAGCCTCCTGCTTTTGTCCATTGGACCCTAAAAAGAGCAGCTATTTTCTATAGCAGCGGCTCCCAACCTTTTTTTTTCTGTACCCCTTGATTAGGCTTTTCATTTATGAGTACCCCCTCTCTTTAGTACAGCGAAGTCAGGTACTGTATATTGGCTCCCCGCTAAATAACTTGCATGGTAGCATCAGAAATAAAGGAACTGGCTAGCTAAAGAGCCTTAATTCTGTTGTGGATCTCCTCCCAAGGAGTCTCTACCCATATGGAACCAGACAAGACATTGCACCAAAAAGATACCGCACTGGACACAGTGGCAATACAAACTTCAAATAAGCCTCCTGCTTTTGTCCATTGGACCCTAAAAAGAGCAGCTATCCTCTATAGCAGCGGCTCCCAACCTTTTTTTTTCTGTACCCCTTGATTAGGCTTTTCATTTATAAGTACCCCCTTTCTTTAGTACAGCGAAGTCAGGTACTGTATATTGGCTCCCCGCTAAATAACTTGCATGGTAGCATCAGAAATAAAGGAACTGGCTAGCTAAAGAGACTTAATTCAGTCGTGGATCTCCTCCCAAGGAGTCTCTACCCATATGGAACCAGACAAGGCATTGCACCAAAAAAATACCGCACTGGACACAGTGACAATACAAACTTCAAATAAGCCTCCTGCTTTTGTCCATTGGATCCTAAAAAGAGCAGCTATCCTCTATAGCAGCGGCTCCCAACCTTTTTTTTTCTGTACCCCTTGATTAGGCTTTTGATTTATGAGTACCCCCTCTCTTTATTACCCCCACCCATCCCTCAAAAAAGATATGTCTCATATATATATATATATATATATATATATATATATATATACATATATACTTATTGCAGATGGGAATAGTAATGTATTCTCTTTCATTGTAAATTTTATGTGTATGTCTAGCCAAGACAACTGAAGAATGTCTTAAATAGAGATGTTCAGTATTTATAACATGATAGATATTTTTTCAGTTCTACTGGAAACAAAGCAGGACATTATTATATTATTATTTAATAATTGCATAAGACAGCAAATTCTTCAGTCATATTGGGAGTTAAATGAAAGATATACAAAACATAACAGAAGTATAGACATTCAGTAGATATGGCCAAGTCCATACGAGTCATAAGTGGTGCTTGCTGGGGACAATAAAAAAAAGAGGGGACTTATTGATAAATGTCAGCTTGCTTTAAAATGGTATCAGCCAGATATAAGTCTGAAATTGTCAGAAAGGATCTAGGAACTGTAATAGGGCATTTAGCTATGAATACAGTGAGTGAGCCTGATAGAGAGAGATGGGAGTGTTGCTAGACAAGTGCAATTTAGGAGATTTCTAGTAGAAGCGATGAATATATATATATATATATATATATATATATATATATATATATATATAGGTTTACCTATATACCAATGAGTACACATGTCTGTTTTTGGGGTCGGGCCGGCGGTGCTGCGCACAGTGCACACTAACTCTAACTAAGTATAGCCTCAGCCAGCCTGCGCCCTGCCCACAGTGCACAATATCCTGGGTGAAGTGTAGCGCGCATTTATACTGTGCCACCAATAGCTGCAGTGTGCAAAATCACTAGCGCTAGCACCATTACCAATAATAGATTCACGTACCCACAACCGGTCCAACGTGTACCCCAAGGGGTTTGTGTACCACCGGTAGGGAAAAGCTGTTCTATAGGGATCGTAGTTCTCTTAGCCAGAGTAGAAAAGGCCCCTTCTACTATAGGCACCATGCACCATGAATATTTAATGTAGTCAGCAACAGGAAACATCCTTTTAAAGACAGGGAAAAAGGAATCCCTGACTTCTTCCATTTCTGTGAAAAAAACTCCTTTGCACGGTCTGGAACAGGAAAAACGTCCACAGTGGAAGTAACATCATAGTAATAATATATTTCATAGGGTTGACAACGACAGGAGTATCGGAGTCGTCCAAAGTAGCCAAAACCTCCTTTAACAATATACAAAGGTGTTCAAGCTTAAATCTGAAGGTTACAACTTCAGCATCAGATGAAGGAATTATACTGTCCGAATTTGAGATTTCACCCTCAGAGGCCACCGACACAGCCTCTTCAGACTTACGAGAAAGGGTAACCTGAGTAGCAGAAGGCAGAAACCTTACTATCTGAATCTCTAAATTTCCTCTTGCATATTCCCCTTAACATAGGAAAAATCAGATAATGCCACAGATACCACAGAGGATAGCTGTGCAAAAAATCTATATGTTCAAATATACTCCTCCAGGAGACTGAGAGGAACTGCAGGGCACTGCATGTGACACCATTAAGGCTTGGGACGTTCAAGGAAAAAGCTGTGGCATAGCCAAAACAGCATCATCCTGAGAGACATAGGGCTCAGAGATAATCTCTCTCTACATCTAGAATACAGGCTAAGCATGCAGCACAGAATTGATGAAAAATAAAAACAATTTGTGCCTCAACATATCATAGGTTTCAAACCAGTGGCAATAGTACTACAATATTGCAAAATATAACCTCTTACCCACTGATCTACAGGGGACACAGGTGCCATAATTGTATTATAAAGTTCAGACTAAGTTACTATGTACTGTCACTTTAAGAACAGTACTCCGGACACCATATACTTTTTTTTTTAAAAAACACATTAAGCATCTAACACAAAAAACAGATGCCTGACCATATCCATGTTTGCACAAAACAAAAAAACTTTTTTTTCCCAAAAGACTACTGTCCCTTTAAGACAAGTCTTCGGTAACAGAACAAAGAACAAAGGCAATTAAATAAAACACATAAATCAGCAGAACCTTAGCTTATTGAGCCACAACCAAGTAAATAATTCAGACCTTTACACCCCAGCAAAAGCTGAGGTGCCCTACCGTACTCCACAAAAGTTTGCACTGCACACAAACAGCTCTCAAATACACTAACAGACCTGAAGCAGCTCACTCGCTCATGACAAAATCCGGTATCACAAAACACAGAATTCACAACACAACTCCACTCCGAAGCGGAAGAGAAGTGTGTCACATAACCGGCTTCAATAGGAACTGCAAATTAAACTGAAAAGCATTGCGTTCCTACTGAAGCAAACTGAATACATTTAAAAGTCTGCCCAAAACAGTTTAAGAACTACAAAATAAGAGTCACAAGTCACTTTTATATACTTAAAAAAATAGGATAAAAATGCCCAGAAACATACACTACCACAGTATATCAATTTAAACAGTCTCACAATATGTCACAAACAGTAAAGCCTGCACACTGCCCCATAAATCTTGTCCATAAAGGATTTAATAATGTCCCATTATTATTTCTGCAGCAAAAAATATGAACTTAAGTCCAAAGCACTTACCTGCAGTCTAGCTATCCAGCAGGAAGACAAGCTCACAAGGCGTGAAAGGACACATACTCCTTACAGAGACCTGTAGAAAAAAGAAAGAACAGAGTTACCCAAAAAAGGAATTCATTTCTTCAGACACCAAACTTCACCTGCTCCATTGACAGAGGCAAAGAGAATGACTGGGGATTGTGGGAAGGGGAGTGATACTTAACAGCTTTGCTGTGGTACTCTTTGCCTCCTCCTGCTGGCCAGGAGTGGTATTCCCACTAGTAATTGATGACGTTGTGGACTCACCATATCTTAGGAAAGAAATATATATTTACCTTTTATTTTTTAACTTAATTTCTGCAGGGTCCATTACTTCATGTCAAAGTCCCACAAGGGGCTTTTGTATTTACAGGAAGGCAAAGGAGTAGCTTTTGCTTTTATGTGGTTGCTAGGAGACACCTGCTCAAGTTGCAGTCAATTTATTGCTCATGCTCAGTAGAGGACTTTTGCTGCAAAAATCATGTGACAGCAGAACTAACTCAAGTGCTCATGTTAGTAAAGGAAGTGGCTACACTGAGAATTTCTTAGTGGACATTTTGCAAGAAACAAGTTATGTTTACTTTGATTTAACATATTTTATTTATTGAAGGAGAACCATTTAATTTCCCTTTATAAACTATTTAGTAGTTCAGTCATTTTAACTCATTTATGTGTCTTGCTAGGGAAATCCTTTAAATCTGGCCTGCTTGTGCTACATTTTAAGCACACAAACCTGTCCCAAGTGGGATTTACCAAAAAGTTGTATTTTTACCGAATAAATGCAAAAAGTACCAACTATTTTAGAACACAAATTCCAAACAAAAGCCCACCTGCATTTGCTCAAAATTAATTTTGACTGCAATTTTAAATAAATATAAGAGCACAACTCAAGTAGATTCAATTTTGCACAAGCTGATTAAGGACAAAAGCAGAAGAGATTATAAAAGCCAGGAAGAACAAAAAAGGGTATTATTGCCAAGCAATCCTCCAAACTTAGCCTTGCTGTCATACTGTGAAATCAAGCGGTTTATTCCACTGCAAGAATCAGAGAGAGAAAGCAGAACACCTGCTTCTCCATCTCACATCTTCCTTGGCAATATCCATTTTCCAACAGTAAAACCTTTCAACCAGGTGGTGTTTGTTTAATCATGTTACTTACTCATTTTAAGATTATCAGTCTTTAGCGCTATGGGCTGGAATACAAAAATGTCTATTGGAAGTGGTTTTAAATCTGTTAAATCTTAAAAAAAACTGTAGCCCTGTAACAACAAAATAAAAGTTTTCTTAATGAGCCCTCATATGTAGGCTACTTTTGATTGGTTGGATAGTCTCCGTTTACCTGTACATAATTTCGGTTTGGTGAGTGATGCTGGATATCTGTATTGATATAATCACATTTATTGTTATGTAAAGAAAATAATTCCAATTTATGTTTTATTAAAAAAATAAAAAAATATATTCAAGCATAAAAGTTTATTATAAAAGATATTCATCATGATTCATTTTGAATTTAGTGCCCATTTGAAGTTTTTTATTATTATTGCTTGCTCTTTAAATTTACTTCCATTAATAAAATGTGCACACTACTACTGAGCATGTGCAAGAGTTTACAGTATATATATGTATGTGCACTTTGTGATTGGCTGATAGCAGTCACAAGATACAAGGGGCAGGTAAAATTATTAACTTTGAAATTTGTCAGAGAAAAAATATTCCACTGCTTATTTTATTATGCATTTGTTGTCTAGGCAAATCTGTATTTAATGGTTTATTTTGGTTGTTCAAACAACAATGAATATGGAGCAGTGGTTTCTACTTAACCTTTTGCCCAACTTATTCTAGTCAGATCAGAGGAAAAGGGAAACACATATCTAACCCAAAATAATAGGTTCAAGCTGTTGGAAAATATAGGAATTTTATTGATGACATACAGTTTCTGACTGGACTGTTACTAACAACTGGGCAAAAATGGAGTATACAAAAATCAAATAAGTCTGTGGAAAACAAGAAAATAATTATAACAATTATAATAAATACTTATTGATAAACTAAAAATAATCATAACATGGAAATGTAATATTGTATGCTGGACACAATTTGTGGTGATTTTATTACAGTAAACAGACAACATTAAATGGTCTATAAGAGTGTACAGTGAAGAACAATTCAAATGTAAGATGCTTTATAAGAAACTTATAGCAAATTAATTATTTACCATAAGATGAATGCCGCTAATGGTTGCAGGACCCCTAGACTCTCTCAATCACATCAGACTCAGACTAGGATGACTGACAAACCCTACTCTCATGCAATTGGTTGCTCGGAAGCGGGGTTCGGTATTGCACTAGCTAAATATCAGGAACAAATGGGCCCCACAGTTTGAGATGAAACGCTGAAAGGTTAAAGGGACAGTCTACACCAGAATTGTTACTGTTTTAAAAGATAGATAATCCCTTTATTACCCATTTCCCAGTTTTGCATAACCAACACAGTTATAATAATATACTTTTAACCTCTGTGATTATCTTGTATCTAAGCCTCTGCAAACTGCCCCTTTTTCAGTTCTTTTGACCGACTTGCAATCTAGCCAATCAGTGCCTGCTCACAGATAACTTCTTGTGCACGAGCACAGTGTTATCTATATGAAATACGTGAACTAACACCCTCTATTGGTGAAAAACTGTTAAAATGCATTCTGAAAGAGGTGGGCTTCAAGGTCTAAGAAATTAGCATATGAACCTTCTAGGTTAAGCTTTCAACTAAGAATACCAAGAGAACAAAGCAAAAATTGGTGATAAAAGATCAAGATACCTTGTGTTTGCAAATATTATGGCAACCAATATTTTAGGAGACTTTAGCCTAGGTCAGTGGTTTTCAGGCAGGCGCCAGAGTATATAAGGGGAGGCGCAGGAGCAGTGACACTATCCTATGGAAACCACAAGCAACAGCTGACAGTTACACTTGCCACGTCATGGTGTTATACGGCAAAGGGAAGAATGGCACTTAGGTTGAAATTGATCAGAGACTGCTGATTTTCAAATTGTAGTTTGCACTCTTTTAGTTGAGCAGTATAAAATCTATGTGTGAATCCTGGATCAGCTATAAATTCCCCAGATTAAATCTAAGTATTACAATTATCTTTAAGGAGAGAATAATAAAGTAAAATATATTATTGGGGGGGCTGTCATGTAAATTTCGTCAGAGAGGAGGGCCCACGGCCTAACACTTTAAAAAAACCCTGGCCTAGGTTATCCTAGTCCAAAAATAGGAAAATTAAAAGCTTACTTCATTTATAATTACAATTACAATAGCAACAATATTGGAGAGAAAAAAAGCTGACAATTTTTCATGTGGGAAAAGCCCTTTCCTGGAGTTAAGTTACATCTTGTAATTAAAGTAATTTTTTGATGTCTTGCAATAAAGTAACAAATCAGTGAAGAGTGAAAACTTTCCGGATACTCTAACATATTGTTTGCTGCAAACATTTTTCAAATCCAAAACATATTGTTAAAACAAAACTTGGATTGTTTTGTAGTATGTTCTCCTAATCACCTCTGCTGAGGCCAGTAAGAGACAAATATCTGGTATGTTTAGACTGCAGGGTGTACTTCCCATTCTCAGAATTGCAAAACTCACAACTTTAGATTTCAGAAAAGGGGTGGGGGAATAAATAATGGCAGCATACTGCAAAGTTAACTATACATAATAAAACATTTATGTATACCCATTTAACGGGAAAAGCATAAAATGTTTTTTTTCATGATTCAGATAGAGCATACCATTGTAAACAACTTTCTAAATTACTTCTATTATCAAATTTGGTTCATTCTCTTGGTATCCTTTGCTCTAGTGGAAGCCAGCTGAACACATCTGGTGAGCCAATTATAAGAAACATATATGTGCAGCCAACAATCCGCTGCTAGCTACCAGTAGTGCATTGCTACATCTGAGCCTACATAGATATGCTTTTCAACAAAGGATACCAAGAGAATGAAGCAAATTGATAATAGAAGTAAATTGGAAATTTATTTAAAATTGAAAGCTCTATCTGAATCATGAATGTTTAATTTTGACTTTGACAGTCCCTTTAAATGTTCAAGGAAAAATCCCAACTAGACAGTTCAAACAGACAACAAATAATAATAACAACAAAATATAGCTGCAAGCAGCAATAGAGGTGGCAAAGCGCATCGCCTTTGCAATGGAATACAAACTGCTAAGTCACAATATATAGCTATAAAGGAAATTTCACAGCTTTACCATAAGCAGTTGCAAAGAAAACACATTTTAGAAATTTTTGCGTAAACCAATATGGCTGGTGACTAAATCCTTCAATATGAACAACTGTGACTCTAGGTCACACTATAAGGTTATACAGCAAGTTTCACAGTTCTAACATAAGCGGTTGCAGAGAAAATAGATTTTAAAAATGTTTGCGTAAAACAAAATGGCTGCCAGATCATATGATATACAGCCTCTATATTATGCACAATAGTTCTCACCATATATGTCAATAAACATGGTAAAAATAAAGCATTTTTGTAAAATGGTTTTTGTTTTATTATCAATTAAAAAATATTGTTAAGCATTTTTGAACAATTCAAAATAGCTGCCAAACCACATGAGCTATCAACTTCTCTTGAACAAATCTGAATGTTACTCATAAGATAACTCTATAAACAAAATTTCAAGTCTGTCCCATAAGCGGTTTCGGAGAAGAAGATTTTTGTCGTTTTTAAAAACAGCGCATACGAAACAAAATGGCCACCAAGCTATATGCATTGTATGGCTTTCAAATTGCACATACTAATGCTCACTATAGAAGTTTCATGAAAATGTGCAAATGTTTTATTTTAACGAAGGCGACTGCGAAGTGCGAATTTTGACTGCAATATTGCCTTTAGGGGTCATGACTATGTGTAATCATGTGTCTGCTACACTGTAATATAGTTAAATATTGTAAACATAATGCATAAAATGCAAATTTACGCAATTAAACAGCGAATGTCTTATAGCAGCCATGTTGATTATGGAAAATTTGCAGTTTGAACAATCTTGGTAGATGGCCTTGCAAAGAGCACATGTGCAAAATTGCGCATCATTGCACTTAGCGGTTTCAGAGAAGAAGATGTTTAAAGATTTTTGCACATTTCAAAATGGCAGCTAGATCATGTGACTAAATCACTTCTCTTGAACAAAAGGTCAGTACAGCAGTACACACAACAAGTTTCACAACTATAACATAAGTGGTTCCGGAGAAGAAGATTTTCAAGTGTTTGTCGAAATTTGTCGCAAAAAACAATATGGCAGCTAGGTCACATGACCTATGAGATTTATTTTGCACAGGATTATGCGCAGCATAGATCTCTAGCACTGTGCCAAGTTTCATGAGTTTTTTAGTTATGCTGTTATTATAAGCATTTGAAAAAACGGCGGAATAAAAATAAAAATAATCATCATCATCATCTTAACAAAAACAATAGGTGTCCTGCAACTGCGTTGCTTGGCCACCTAATAATATTAATAATAATAAAAAAGGCATTGGGTAAATTATTTAGCATTCATTAATGAAAAGTATTAGTGGAATGGACTAATAATTAATATTAATGAAAAACATCACCAAAAACACTAGATATGAATTATATAGTATGAGATAAAAAATCAGAAGTATGGCAAAAGAAAAACAAAACCTCACAACCAAAGTTTCCCTTAAAAAAAAAAAACACCCACCAAAATTATTATTATTATTTGGTTAATACTATTGGCATTATATGATAATAAGAATGTTTTCCTTATTATTATGTTTACATGGAATAATACATTTTTAGAAAATGTCATCTTAACCAAATGAGTCTGCCCCCACGCGCCACGACTAATTCTTAAAGGGACTTTCTAATTTACTCCTATTATCAATTTTTCTTAGTTCTCTTGCTATCTTTATTTGAAAAAGAAGGCATCTAAGCTATTTTTGGTTCAGAAGCCTGGTCAGCACTGGTTTATTGGTGGGTGAATTAATCCACCAATCAGCAAAAACAACCCAGTTTGTTCACCAAAAATGGGCCGGCATCTAAAACTTACATTCTTGCATTTCAAATAAAGATACCAAGAGAATGAAGAAAATGTGATAATAGGAGTAAATTAGAAAGTTGCTTAAAATTGCATGCTCTATTTGAATCAAGAAAGAATACATTTGGGTTCAGTGTCCCTTTAAGATGTGGTGGGCGGTACAGCCTACTCTGGGCTCATGCACCTTGGGGAGATGAATAACCCTTTTTACTGCTCTTGTTCATCAATTTGGCTAAGACTATGTAGTGAGTTTTACTGTGATCAGTTGGAAGTGTGTCATGGCAGATTGACTGGAAAAAAACATTGTCAAGGGGAAAGGTGGCTGCAGCTCAAAAGGTAGGAATTGGAGAAAAGAAAAAAAAAAAAAACACCAAAATATATTCCAATACTATTGCTTTTTTAAATTACACCCCCTGCATTAAGGCACTGCATAGATTTTAATGAAAGTCTTGTAAACAACATGTTTTGCCATTACATTAATCATTAATGGAAGTATTCATATAGGTTCATAACCCAATGGGAATTTTAACCACAATGGTTGCCTGTTAATGGGAACATTAAGAATATTTCTCTGTCATTTAACCTAGCTATACAATTACCAGTTCTGAAAAGTTGTTTGAATTGTAAAGAATTTCCCCCTCACAGACTCACAACAGAAGAGGATTTTAAGATTATTTGAAGCATAATGTATTTTAACTCATTTTTGCATACAGTGGCTAATCAAAATAAGATTCATTTTTTTGGGAAACCCAAATGGATAATATTTATTGTCTTCATGATACAAAGATGTGTTCACCATGAGATGATATGCAAGATGAATCCTAACAAAGCAGAGCTCTAAGCAGAATATTCTTTAACAATGCGGAACCAGTCAATAAAATTATCTGCACTTGTTATCTCTATTTTTCATATGCCACGGATGAGTGAAATTCTGAAATCCTAACCACATTCTCATTATAGGCACCAAGAAACAAGATCCGCTCTTGGTAAGTCCCTAAAAATTAATATCGACTGGTGGTCAGAAATCAATTAGAAACATAAATTTCCTTCTGATAAAACAGCAAGAAGATATTACCACCAAAATGCTATAGAAAACTGCCAAACAGTGTACACAATTGAAACGTAAAGATAATGAATTAAAAAGATAAACACTTATAGGCGCACAACTTTTTTTTTTTTTTTTAAAGCTAAAGAGTATTTAAAGTCAGAAAATATGCTGCTTTTAAAAACATTCTGTAACGTAGTTAAAGAAACAGTCTACTTGAACATTTTTTTTATTGTTTAAAAAGATAGATAATCCCTTTATTACCCATTCCCCAGGTTTGCATAATCAACACTGTGATATTAATACAACTTATTACCTCTGTGATTACCTTGTATCTAAGCTTCTGCAGACTGCACACTTATCTCAGTGCTTTTGACTGACATGCAGTTTAGCCAATCAGTTCTGACTCCTAGATAACTCCATGGGAGTGAGCACAATGTTATATATATATAACACACATGAACTAGCACTGTCTAACTGTGGAAAAACTGTCAAAATGCACTTAGATAAGAGGTGGTTTTCAACAGTTTAGAAATCAGTTTTAGCATACCTAGGTTAAGCTTTCAAAAAAGAATAAAGAGAGTAAAGCAAATTTGATTATAAAAGTATATTGGGAAGTTGCTTAAAATGGCATGCCCTATATGAATCATGAAAGTTTCGTTTTGACTAGACTGTCCCTTTAAGGAAAACTGCAAATGTTTATGCTTTGTTTCTGTTGTCGTTCTGTAACATACATTCAGAACTGAATTGTTTTTCTAAAATCTAAAAAGACACACAGTAAATTTATAGTGAACAAGTAACTTGTAATAAACTACAGTTCTATATGCAGTATAGCGCTTGTATTTCCAAATATATGGCTAAAAAAACAACAACCTGTTAGCGACTGTTGCTGTCGCTCTTCATATCTTAAGACTCTTTGTAGAGCTGCAATGTCAGCAAGGTAACCACCCTAACAAACAAGGGTTAACAAAGTCAGTCACTTATTTCACACCCCTTTTATGTGCTCTTCAGAACAAACAAAAAACAAACACTTTTTGACAACAAAAGCAAGGCAAAACTAAACTTGACCCACAAAACAGAGTTGAGTTGTAATAAGAGGAAAAGACATTGAAGGGAGAGGATTGGATAATAGTTATCAAAAAGTATTTTTTCTATTCTTACGGGACATTGTAATGGTTTTGAAAACTGTACCATGTAAAATGCACAAAAAGTTAATAGAAAGAGCAAATGTTTTCTGGCCAATTCCATTATTGCATGTGAGCATGGTGCGATACTGCTATAATACTGTAGTGACCCATAATTCCAGGGTCCTACCATGGACAAGTATATTACAGGTAGTGATGTGACTGTGCTAGAATCATGCAACTGATTCTGCTAGGACTGATTACCTTTAAAGGGACAGTCTAGTCAAAAATAAACTCATGATTCAGATAGGGCATGTAATTTTAAACAACTTTCCAATGTACTTTAATCATCAATTTTGCTTTGTTCTCTTGGTATTCTTAGTTGAAAGCTAAACCTAGGTAGGCTCATATGCTAATTTCTTAGCCATTGAAGGCCGCCTCTTATATGAATGCATTTTGAAATTTTTTTCACAACTAGAGGGTGTTAGTCCATGTGTACCATATAGATAAAATTTTGCTCATGCATGTGGAGTTACCTAGGAGTCAGCACTGATTGGCTAAAATGTATGTCTGCCAAAAGAACTGAAATAAAGGGGTAGTCTGCTGAGGCTTAGATACAAGGTAATCACAAAGGTAAAATGTGTATTAATATAACTGTTTTGGTTGTGCAAAACTGGGGAATGGGTAATAAAGGGATTATCTATATTTTTAAACAATAAAAATTCTGGTGTAGAACTGTAGACTGTCCCTTTAACAAAATGATACTCAACAAATTGAAACAAACCTCCAACTATTTATGATAATGTATTATACATGAAATACATGTATAAATTCTTAACATAAACCTGTCTATTAGAAATAAAACTTTATTTACAATGTAATATCTGAATATAGCAGATGGTTTAATTCACACACGTGTTCACATAATTGTCTTTTTTTTAACATTTATGTATCATTATTAATACAAAGATTTTTTTCTTCCAAATAAATGATACAGCACCCTGTTATTTAGGATACATTGATGGAGAATTCTATAAAATTTGCAGCACATAATTACTTCTCACAAATATGCAAAAAAAAAAAAAAAAAAGTACAATTTTCGTTGGTGTCCCTGTGAATTCTAACACCTGTGAGATTTCCTTAATCAACCCCTGCCTCCCTTTAAAGAACAAACAATAGTTTCAGCAAAATAATATAGAGCCAGATTTGCATGATAAAAACAAAAGAAGCAACTATACTTCTTGTTAAACAGCAATAATATTATGCCACCTTCAAGAAGGCTTTATTACAAATTTATCAGTATGTGCCTATTTAAAACAGACCGATACACGTCTCACACAATAACCAGCACTTCTATGTGAAAAAAGGCGATATTTACACATCAAACACTGTTCTCTGCAAAAAGAGAATATTTGCATTAGGCACACTTTAATCTTTCTGACAAATTATGCACAGATTAAATTCCACTTTTAACATAAATGGTATGGTTTGCGACAAGGGCATCCTTTGCACCTTAGTACAACAAACAGGAAAGCACAAAGATTCGCTAGCGTAGAGGTTTTAAACTGTTTGGTTCTTTTTATCTATGTTCGGGGATATTCAATGTGAATATTGTTTTTAGTTCCAGTATTAACATAAAATAAACTAATCTAATAATTCAATGGAAAAAAACTAAATATCCATGTTTTTCTCCTACTTACCATTTTTTTTTAATTTATGTTTTATCTATGGAAAGAAAATACAATTAAAATGTAACTGAACATTTGAGTTGTTGGCTTTCAGTTAAACATTTAATTCAAACATGAAAAGGTAATGAAAATATGGTTACATGTGCACAATATTGTGTTATGCACGTCCATAATAAATATTCATGTTACCTTTATTGCACCTGTCACCAGTGAATCTAAAATGTACTGTGATCCTTAGTCATTATATTATATTTAATAACCTGCACAATGTTAAAGAAAAATTATGTATATTTGTGTTATTTATTTATATTGATTATATTTACTTTAAAAAAGGCAGGTAAAAAAACAACATTCTACACACAGAGGGTACACAATGTTTTTTTTTCATTTTAGAAGGGATTTATTGTTAAACAAAATGTATCAGTTTTGATAATTTCAAAGTTGGTTATATGTCTAGTGCCTTAGAGCAGATAAAAAAAAATATGGCACACCTTATTTTACTACATATAACCCTCTAAATTGTTTAAATTAATTTTGGGCATTTTACAATACGAGAAAAGCAAAACAGTACAAAGGTTAACTTTCATAGAAATAGGAAAGCTGCATATTTAGTCTCTATGAACTGAAAAATGGCAGCAACGGTGCGTACTGAACTCATAAGTGAGACAATCCCAAATAGATAAATAGCACCCTTCATAGTATAATAGACAGGGAGTCAATATGTACTATATATCACTTCAAATTTTGTCGATGGCAGTTTATATATAACCAATAAAGTACAAATATCCAAATCTGGAATTCCAAAACCCAGAATGTTACAAAAATCCAAACTTTTCATTAATCTTAAAAAAAAGGAGGATTAAAAATGACCCTTTTTCCACTCCAGTAAATTACAAGTTCTCTGCCTGAGTCTTTTGATTGGTTTTTGTGTTCTAAAAAGCAAAGTCTATATTTATTTAAAATATCAGCTTTTACCTTCTGATTAATGTACTTAATTATCTTTCTGATGGTATTGTATATACAAATATATAAAAACATATTTAAATTGACCTTTAGGTTGCATGTATAAGCTGTATTATGACGTAAATATTGTCTAAATGACATAAAATAGTGTTAATTGCACATGGTCCCATTTTACAAATACAAATATTATAAATTCAAACCTTTTTGGGTCCCAAGCAGTTTGATAAAAAGTTTTGTACCTGTACCTCATTAGAGAGTTGTGGGAAATAAGTTTGACTCAGAACACAAATGAGTCAGAGCCTTTATACATCACTACTTTGGGCATGAGAAATTGATTTATTAGTGAGGTATACATTTTTTCCCCACCACACGCTGTTTAAACCTCTCAATCAACAACATAAAAACTGGGATCCTGGTTTCCGACTGCTTTGCTACATGATCCCCAAATAAAGATTTTTTATTACATTGTCTTTTTTTTATCAACGTAATCTGTCTTTTTTTTTTTTACACCCCGAAAAATATTTAGCATGTATTTGTATTGCCATAAAGTTGTTATCTAGTATATCTAGTTAATCACTTGATTTAGCTATTCAACAATAGACTCAGAGTACTACAGCTGTGATGACCTCTATTTTCACAGAAATAGCTTCGCACACTCAAAACAGCATTGTTAGCATTTAAGAATATCCTTGTTTTCCATTTTCCATGAGTCTTCCGGTCAGTGGTAAATTTTGTTGGTTAATTTTCGCTGGTATATAAATCTCTAAGGTGTTCCTTCTGGTTCTGGTTAGGGAGGGGCTTATGTACAAAGTGAGGCAACTGAATTTATACATCACCTCAAATTTGACTTTTGAAACCCAACAACATCCCTAGTAAGAAGTAAGAACCACACACTTGTGTAGATTTAACATACACTGTCGGTATTTATCATTACTCATGCATTTCTAGTGAAATGCTTGTGCAATGCCGCACCCTAGTCACTGGCGGCCAATCAGCCACTAGCAGGGGGTGACAATTATCCCGATCGAATCGGGATGATTTCAGAAGTTAAGAAGCAGCAGTCTTATGACCACTGCTTCTTAACTTCTGTGTCTGGCTGACCTGAAACGATTGGCGTAGAAAGCAGCATCCGCTGATTAATAAATCTACCCCATTGGATCTACACAGCGCAGCAAATTAATTATCTATTGTTTTAAAACATTGAAGATTTCTGGGTCTTTTGTTAAACGGATAGGGAAGTCAAAATTAAACTTGCATGGTTCAGATAGAGCATGTCATTTTAAAGGGACACTGAACCCAATTTTTTTCTTTCGTGATTCAGATAGAGCATGACATTTTAAGCAACTTTCTAATTTACTCCTATTATAAAATTTTCTTCATTCTATTGGTATCTTTATTTGAAATGCAAGAATGTAAGTTTAGATGCCGGCCCATTTTTGGTGAACAACCTGGGTTGTTCTTGCTGACTGGTGGATAAATTCATCCACCAATAAAAAAGTGCTGTCCAGAGTACTGAACCTAATAAAAAGCTTAGATTCCTTCTTTTTCAAATAAAGATAGCAAGAGAACGAAGAAAATTTGATAATAGGAGTAAATTAGAAAGTTCCTTAAAATTGCATGCTCTATCTGAATCACAAAAGAAAAAAATTGGGTTCAGTGTCCCTTTAAATTCACTTCTATTTTCAAATGTGCTTCGTTCTCTTGGTATCCCTTGTTAAAAAACGAATACGCACATATCCTACACTAGTGTGAGCTTCTGCTAATTGGTGCCTGCACACATTTGTCTCTTGTGATTGGCTAAATAGATATTGTCATCTTCCTGTCAGTAGTGCAATGCTGCCCCTTCAGCAATGGATTACAAGAGAATGAAGAAAATTTGATAATAGAATTAAATTGGAAAGTTGTTTAAAATTGTGTGTTCTATCTAAATCATAAAAGAACATTTTGGGGTTAACTATCCCTTTAATTTAGAGTGTTTTAGAACAGAAAAAAATGCAAACCAGTCTGTGAGTACAGAGTGATTTTCTAAAGAATTGGGCACAAACTGCTAATTTCTTCATACATTTGCACTACAATTTACAAACCAGAACAGCTGAGCACCACTCTGATACACAGATTTAGACATAATTCTACTATCATAACCAAGGAAAGCTGTAATGTTCTGATACAGAGTTTTAAGGGAACACCAAACTCAAAAATGTGCTGTTAACCATATAAAAAGCAGACTTTAAACATGTAGACATTTTTTGCCTGATTAAATTTAAACTTAAAAGCTTATGTTTCATATTACAACTAATATACCTACCAATATCAGTGTGCTTCCTATTAATGCTCATTGACTTACAAGTAATTCATACTAATACTTAAAATACTTAATAATTGTATTGTGCCCCCCCTTTAAATGTGTAACCAATTATTCATGTTATCTGCTGGAGTGTATAAAGTTGTTTACAAATAGTTATTTGCCTTTATTTTGGCAATTGAAATAGCATTTTTGCCTGTTGTATCCCAATGTCAGTACTTCATTACAGGCAATGAAAAAGCTATGTAAAGAAGGTGCTAAAGGAATCGTACACATAGTGGGAAGTACTACAATGATCATTTTAAATTGATTTAATAATAATAATAAAATAAAAACACACAAAAAACCCCAAAAACTTGTCGCATGGAGAGGAATCACTCAAACTGTCTTTTAACAAGCCCCCCCCCATTAGATTCTAAGGCATGTTTCTTTTCTTCACATACAGAAATCTGCATAGTTAGATAAACAGCTCTTAATAAGCAATTGATTGGGGGGGGGGATATCTTTATTTTGGTTGTAAATAAATAAATGACTCAAAGTTCATGTCAGATATTATAAACGGCAAATGAAAAGCTGTGTATCTGCACAAAATATACCACTGGGCTCACCTTGTGTGGATAGAGCAGATCATTTTGACAGAAGAGGCTGACCATATCCAATCCATTTTGTTAAATGAGAGTGACCACTGCCATTCAAGGTTTGTCTAGTAACCCAGACAGGAAATGTCCAGGCAGGTCAAGTCTGCTGTAGTCACAGCCAATAGTTCTTTATCTTTTATAATTGCATGGAAAACATTCTGGTCATAAATAAAATTATATCTGACTACATATATGTTCCATAGAATCAAAAAATATTTGGTGACGCCATACAAGCCTTGCTAAAATATTTAAACTGTGGAAGAGTAAAATTAGTAGCGATTAATAATAATAATCAGATACAATTTAACACCAAAGTCATATATTACAAATTACAACATTACTCTCCTATGAAGAATTTTGTGTTTTCAAATTTTAAGTCACTCACAAAGTCAAGTTGACATTGCTAAAGGGCCATTGTAGTTATAGAACACATTTATTGTATACAATTGTTTAAACTGCAAATAAACCAAAGACACAACAACCATTTAAAAAAAAAGTAATATAATATTACAATTTTTACCGATAAACATCCTGCTCCTGTGTTATATGTGGGATGCTGGCACTCCCTACGGAAAGGGCTGCGCTTAGGGTAGCCCCATCACATATGCCTATCTCCTGTGAACGACAGAAGTTGTGGAGATCGCATGCACTATTGCAGAGAGAGGGTGAATGGTGCCCTGTAAGTGTGCACATGAGTGCATACTTCACTTGCGAGAGCAGGCGTATAGATAAAACTAATTTCATCATACTTGGAAAGCACAAAAAAATGATAACTGGATATATTTGACAACTTTCATGTATAAGTGCAATAAAAAAAAAGAATAAAGTGATATATATGTTACCAAGTCACATACTATATAAACCATTTTCTACCAGTGAGAGGTACACCTCATCGCTATAAAATGCAAATCATTATGCGATGGCAGCTCAACTATACAGTACATTGTTAGAGTTGGAAAATGCTGTGCAAAGTTTTAATTAAATAATTCTTAGTATTTTTAAAGTTCTGATGTAAACCTCTAAGCAAAGCCCCAGCTTACTAGAAACGTATGTTTGTTTGCTCTATTTCTAAGCTCCATTCTCGCTTTCTGATTCTGTTGCATGCCCCCTGTTTTGATCACTTCTTAATGCACACTAAATTAAGCACAATAAAGTACTTCTAGGGCTACCATACAAGCCTCTGATAGAAGGACCATGCATGTGCTTCAGATCACAGACTATAAATATTTGCGGAAATACTTTTTTTTACTGATCGGAACCCAACTTGATTTTAATATATTGGTTGACACTAAAAAGCAACCAGGTTTGTTTGGACCAGAAATGCTTGGAGGTTTATTTGCCAAACATAGCTCTGTAGAGCAGGGGTGCCCAATAGGTAGATTGGGATCTACTGGTAGATCGCGGCCGATGTGATCAAAATGATGTGGTCAAATTATGCGAGTAGAGTATGGTTGCTAGGGATCCCGCTTTATCTACCGCAGTGTGTGAAGGGGCAAGTCATTAAACAGTCTGACACGAAAAGTGCTACAGGATTGGATCTTGAGGGACATCAGTTTCAGCCAATCAATTTAGATGATTTTTGAATAACAACACATATGGTCTATCAAAAGCATGGCTGAGTGAGTACTCCCCCAATGGATATGGTGTTATAGTATAGTTAGGAGGGTAAGCGTCAATAGATAGAAAAAGTAAAGGCGGAGGCTGCTTTGGTATGCTAAAGGAACAAGTCTGATTGACGTCTGACAAATGAACGTGTTGACCCGGTAAGAAATGGTCTGCATGGCGCGCTATTGAAATTTATTTGTGTAATCCTCACTGGGTCATATCAGGCCAAGCCTGCAGCACAAAGTAAAGGGGTCAGTGGCAGTAATTTGAATGCAGTGTTTTGTAACATGGCACAAGGGGTTGCTCCTGTTAACTTAAATTAAAGTCAGTGCTTACTATTGTTGTCATGATTAATCTGTTGTAATCTTTATGCTTTTGCACATCCATGTGTTGCTAAATCAAAAGTGATATGAAACACATTTAACTTTTTTCATGATTCATATATGAAACATGCAATTTTAAAAAACTTTCTAATTTACTCTTATTATCAATTTTTCTTCATTCTCTTGGTATCTTTAGCAGGAATTTAAGCTTAGGAGCAGGCCCATTTTTAGTGGGTAGATTTTGTTGACCTGGTAATTTCAAAAGTAGATCCCAACACAAAAAAGTGTGGGCACCCCTGCTGTAGAGTATGGAAGTGTAGCAGGCTTGACCAGGATATTGCCCATTTTGTCATGAACTGACTAGGTTCTAGAGTATATATATATATATATATATATATATATATATATATATATATATATATATATATATATATAAAAGTCCATTATAAAACAAGAAGACTTAACAATGAGTTTTACAAACAAAACTAGATCATTCTAGATATTTTTTGTAACAAAAAATACCTGTTTTCATGAAGTGATGAAGCACATTCCAAGATCTAAATAGAACTCAAGATAACTAATCCTTTGCCTTTCATTTTATTGGATTCTGAAAACCTTTGAGCAAGAGGCCGGAAAAAATGTTATTATATATATATATATATATATATATATATTTATTTTTTTAAGTAACTGACAAATCATATCATTCATAGAAATAGAACTACCCCTAGACTTATCAAGTGTGGTTTGAACATCACTCTTCTTTGGTTTTACCTGTAGATTCTTATTGGAAGATACAGGGTTTGACTTTAAGGAGGACGTCAACAATGTATGAGTTCCTGACAAAAGAAGAACATTGTCTTGACAAAAACCTTAACTTTGTTGTTTTTATCATAAAGAAGAAAACAACTTAGAACACCTATAATCTATCTAATAATAGATTCAAGGTTAGAAAAAAATGCATTAGCAGGTGCATGCAGTCATTATTTACTATCACAAAAACCTACAATCCTGAAGTAAAGAAGACTGAAAAAGAGGAATAGAAGGACTAGCCTATTTTTCAGAAATACGGTCTGACACTATGGAAGAAATGGGCTATACTATATCACCCTTAGACAACTCTTTGCCTGCTCCAAATATGAAAAAACAAAAAGAATAAGAGCCACTAGAGCAAGGGGAAGTCCTACCAGATGAAAAGCCTCATTATAGTCTGGGGAAACATCACAATTCCCCTGAGCCGTCTCATCTGGGACTACTCTAAAATGAATGGGTCAGAAAGCACACATATGAAGTAACCGCAGCTACACACTCCAGAACAAATAAAGTTTATTGGGTGACCCAGTTACAGGAGACAATAAAATCAGTAGACTACCACCATCTAGAAAAGCGGTGGTCCACCATTTCTATTGTCACCAGTAAAGATTGCTTTAGAGCACAACGGTTGTATTGTTGCTTATTGCAAAAGTGTCTCTGGATAGCTGTTCAGTTTAGAGTGCACGGTTCTGCAGGTAGTTATGGAATTACTAAAGTGATGCAACTTGGGACCTGGAACTGAATGCAGATCAAGAAAGTGCTTGTGGAGGGCATCAAGGCTGTCACTTTGAATCGTGGGGTCAGGGGAGTATTTTGACAACAGTAAGTGCCATTGATTTGTTTTGCATAATGTCCTAAAAGACTACACCAACAGTAGAAGTATCACCTAGCAAAGTGCTTTGCTGAGGCTACGTAGCTATGCATATAGCACCTAATCTAACCTCGAGGAAGGTTCGTATTTATGTTGGGCACCCCTGCAGAGACATAGGTAAATTACTTATTTCTACAAAAAAAAACCTCAAACATCCTCTCAAGCCAAAAATGCCAAGCGTAAATTAATACACTTCAATAGCTGAAGAGGAAAACAGCACTGCACAAACAAGAGATGGAAAACAAACTATGTTTCTCATAGCAGATAATGCTCAAGATTCTGTGTTCCTTGTGTCTTACAAGAAAACAAGTCTAGCATGGTCATAGCAAAGAGGTGAAGCTCTGGCCCCTAAAGTGCTGCAGTGATACATAACAAAATGGTGGAAATAGAGCTGAAAGTGACAGAAAGAGGAGGGATCTGTATACAGGGGAAGGCATAAAATCACCATTGAAATTAATTAGAAGAGACATGGAAAAAAATAATTGAGTTTTCTAAACTGAGAATAAAAAGATCATATTTAAAGGGCCACTAAAGACTAAGTTAAAGTTTCATTATTTAGATAAAGTATGAAATATAAAACAGAAAACTTTTCAATGTTTAGAATATCTATTATCAAAACTTGCAAACAAAAGTTTTTATATGCACACTTCCTAAGTCTCCAGCTCCTACTGAGCATGTGTAAAAGTGCACAGTATATACGTATATGCATTGTGTGATTAGCTGATGACTGTCACATGATGCAAAAGGAGGAAACATGAACTAACAGTGTCTAGAAGTGGAAAGCTAATAAAATGCACTGATATAAGAGGCTCCCTTTAAAGGCTTAGAAATCAGCCTAAATTAAATTAAAAATCATACTAAATAATTAAACTAAACATAATTACACATCAAATTTGTTCACAAAAAAAAAATTGTATTTTTATCAAAAACTTAAAATTTGTATGTAAATTACACATGAATGAACCGTATTAAATCGTAATTTAAGTACACTGGATGTGCAAAAAACACATAGAAATGTGTACTTATAAGTACAAAATACAAAGTGTAATTGTTGTTTTATTGTAAAATGGGCTGAACATGGGCTCTTCATGGGCGTTTATGAAATTTTCTCTCAGATTCAGGTGTATTTATCTAAACATATCCGCCTTAGAGATCTCATTATTTTTTCAAGCAACCTAAAAGTTGGCAAGGTTGTGACAAAATGCGCAAAATAGTATAACAGAACAACCCTCGCAGGAGCTACCACCCTGGTGGAATTATCTTTAAAAAGGGGCTTCCCTGCGAGTGGCAAGGTGTCTTCTACAGCAGTGATTTTCAACCTTTTTTTTGCTGTGGCAAACTTTTTTACATTAAAAAATCCTGCGGCACACCACCATCCCAAAATTTTACAAAATCACACATTGTAGCCTAATACAGCATATATATATATATATATATATATATATATATATACACACACACACACACACACACACACTGTACTGTGCTGTCATTCCATGCCTTCTACAAACTATACATGACATATTGATATTCATTCACAAACAATCATAATGATTGTCTGTGAATGAATGTTAATATGTCATGGTTGTAAATGATGCCTGATGAGCCTATCACATACCTCCCAATATTTCAAAATTTCAAAGAGGGACACCCCCGCACTGGGAAAATCCCCCCCCCCCTACGCACCGGGAAAAGTGTTATCTGTGGAGCACAAGATTATATGTGGAGCACAAGATTATATGTGGAGCACCTCCCTCTTCCTCTCTAGTGAGTCTCCAGTCCTCCGGTCATGTTCCTTGTGCTGAGAAGGAACGTGTGTGACGTGACCTGGCTGGAACTGTTCTGGAAGAGGAGCAAAGCTGCGCCAGCATACATGGGGGATTGAAGTGTCGCGTGGTGCTGAGTGTAGAGCCGGCACTAGGCACGTGTTGTGGTGGGTGGGGGTCATCATATCACTCAAGAATAAAAAACACTGTTCTACAGCATAGTTTCTCAACCGCGGTCCACAAGTATCCCCAACAGGCCAAGTTTTCATTATAGCTAAACTAGTGTACAGGTGAAGTAATCAGCTGATCAGTAACACCATGGTTACTAACCTGCTCTCACCCATCAGCTGATTATTTCCCCTGTGCACTGGTTCAGCTATAATGAAAACCTGGCCTGTTGGGGGTACTTGAGGAATGCAAATTAGAAACAATGCTATAGAACAGTGGTTCTCAACCAAAGTGACCTCAAGGCCCAGTAAATTTTAGCTAGACATGTCCAGGGCCCGGTAGTTTTTTTTTTTTAAAAATAATATATATATATATATATATATATATATAGTGAGCAACAGGGGCAGGCTGATCAGCCAGGCAAATAGGACCTGGGCCGAGGGACCAGCAAGTAGGGGGCCCCACAAATGGCATCTCCACGGATCCTGGTGCATTCCTTAAGCTGGAGTTTTCAGTTGCCCTATCAGTAACTAAGCAAAAAAAGTGTGGGTTTAGTGGGGGCCCTGGTGGGGGTCTGTTGCTGTGAGGGCCATGGCGTGTGGGGTCTGGCCCTGGAGGTTGGGTGCCCTTTCTCTGGACCTTAATGTTGGGGGTCTGGCTCTGGAGGTTGAGGGGCCTGTTGGGGGTAGGGCAGGGAGGCTACCATGTTCATTTGCATAAAATTTAATATATTTTGGTCAGTGTGAGACAGTTTTCCTGGGGCCTTGATTGGTATCAGTCTGCCCCTGTTGTGCAGTGGGTTAAGAGTTTGCAGTGGGGGCATGACAGGTCGGGGCCCACCAGCAGGGCTATCACGGCCCGGTACTGGGCCACGGCCCGGCTGTTGAGAAACCAGGCTATAGAAGACATCTCGCCACTCGCAGGGAAGCCCCTTTTTAAAGATAATTCCACCAGGGCAGCTCCTGCGACGGTCAATGTCAAAACTGGCGAAGTCAAAACAATCGTCCCCTAACTCTTAATTTTTAGATTAATCATTTGACAGACATCATCCAATCACAGACTAGTATACATATACACTGCAAAATCTTGCATATGCTCAGTAATAGCTGGCACCTAAAGTAAATTGGAAATTCTCTTAAAACTGCATGCCCTATATGAACCATGAAAGTTTAATTTTGAACGTTATGTCCCTTTAATAAATGGGGCTCTATGTCTGGATTTCTCAATGCAATAAAAAGAACTCTGTTAAAATTTGGTTTAACTTTTTATGTATTCATTATTTACATTTTTTTTAGAATAGAAGAAAAAACTAAGACTCTATTGAAACCCTAACCAAGATTAGAGAGAGAAGTGTAAATAAGGTAAAAACATTAATAAAACTATCAGAATTACATTATAAAATATAATGTTCTCCTACAGTTTAACATTACAAATACCAAATCAGACTTATGAAAATTTAAATTTCAAACCTTATTTTAAGAAAAACCCTTGTTGAAGAACTAGAATAGTGAGAAACTAATCTCCTTGCAACTCTTTCAAGTATTGCTCTGTAAATGTGAGTTTTTTGGAGGCTATAATGAACACAACTAGACTTTATTTTTTTATAATCAATGAGCAAAAAGCAGGAATGTAAATCCTATTCAACATCTTGAGAATACTAAGAGCTTTTTCCAAGGCAAAGAACATGCTGAAAAGTTCATTAATTCAACAGTACTTGAAGAACAGATGGAATGGCTATCCAGGCTCTAATTACTGTAAGTTGGCATCTAGGCTTGAAGACCTTAATGAGGTTCAATAAAACAAGTGGTTGAACATCAATCAAAATCAGAAAAAAACATAAGATGAGTCGACTTATTAGGCAACAAGTCATAAAATATCAGTGTAACCACATAATGGAATTTAGCAGTGGTGAAGACATGCTGAACCTGATTAGAGATGATTTGATTAAAGGCAAGCTCTTGTTAAAATCTTCAAAACAAAGGGAGCCGTTTAAAGAACAAATCTGTGGGTGTTCAGATTAACTCTCTTAAAGGCACATTCTACTCCTAACTATGCTACTATGCTAAGACTAGTTAGCAGGATAATTATGCTTACTACTAATTAAAAAAAACAACATGCATCAAAGCCATCTGTGTTAAAAAACATTTTTTTTTAAAATCTTAATTATAAAAATTTTGGAGAAAGCAATTTTGCAGATCCGCCTCTATCCTCCAAGATCATCACTGATATGTAGAATGTTACAATAATTACTTATAGTAGTATGTATTTTGTTTTTTAAACATGTATGCTTCAGAAACTAGATTAAATGCTATACTGGGGCTAAACAACAGCAGTACAATTTAGACTAGAATAGAACGTCCTTTGGCCAATACGTTCCTTGAATTGAAGTGATAGATTAGTTCTTTGAGACAAGTCTAGAGAATTGTGACACAACTAGAACAGGAAATTAAAGAGTGAAAGTCTCATATGAAACTGTGCAAATTGAACTAGATCCAAAGCAGCTTACATCAGACCTATCACCATAGGAATGCTTGTGGTTCGGATTCCTAAACACTTGCACAATATTGAAAATCTTTGACTTCATAAGACATAGGGGCATATGTATCAAGGTCTGTCGGACCTGATTCGACAGTGCGGATCAGGTCCGACAGACCTTGCTGAATACGGCGAGCAATACGCTCGCCGTATTCAGCATTGCACCAGCAGCTCACAAGAGCTGCTGGTGCAACGCAGAACCCTGCAGACTCGTGGCCAATGGGCCGCCAGCAGGGGGGTGTCAATCAACCCGATCGTACTCGATCGGGTTGATTTCCGGCGATGTCTGTCCGCCTGCTAAGAGCAGACGGACAGGTTATGGAGCAGCGGTCTTTGTGACCGCTGCTTCATAACTGATGTTTCTGGCGAGTCTGCAGGCTCGCCAGAAACACATGGCATCAAGCTCCATTTGGAGCTTGATACATATGCCCTATAGTCTGGATCAGAATAATTCCTAGGAAATTAAACTGATATGAGAACACTAGAGACATTTTTGAACGAATAATGTGTGATCCAAATGTATAAATGCCCCCTGTGTTGTTCAAAGATGTCATCATACCTTAGGCCATTACTAGCTAGAGAAACTGCTAGGGCACTTGTGAAGATTCTTAGAACAGTGAATAACCAAAATGGAAGAGCCACAAACTGGAAACAAACATTTTTTTACAAAAAAAATTAAATGTGTGATGATCTGGATGGGCAGGAATATTAGGGTAAACATCCTTTTGATTTGTATCAATTAAAGGGACAGTCTACACTAGAATTGTTATTGTTTTAAAAGACAAATAATCCCTTTATTACCCATTCCCTAGTTTTGCATAACCAACAGTTATAGAAATAGACTTTTACCTCTTTGATTACCTTGTATCTAAGGCTCTGCAAACTGCCCCCTTATTTCAATTCTTTTGACAGACTTGCATTTTAGCCAAACAGTGCTGACTCCTAGGTTACTCCACGTGCGTGTGCACAGTGTTATCTATATGACACACACAAACTAACACCCTCTAGTGGTGAAAAACTGTCAAAATGCATTTAGATAAGAGGTGGCCTTCAAGGTCTAAGAAATTTGCATATTTTCAACTAAGAATACCAAGAGAACAAAGCACAATTGGTGATAAAAGTAAATGGGAAACTTGTTTAAAATGACATGCCCTATATGAATCGTGAAAGTTTATTTTGGACTAGACTGTCCCTTTAAGGAGTGTAAAATGTAAAGTGAGTGCATCTTGAAAACTGAAACCTACACAAATCAATTTAGACAAAAGTCTAACAAGGCTTAAAACTAAGCCCATGTTCTTGACTGGCTGCAGAAGTTTCTACAAGATCCTAAAGCACAACATAAAAGCACCCCCCTCCACATTTAGCAGTTCTCTCTATACTTAAAAAGAAGGCAAGATGATGTAGAAAGATTTAGGAAATAAATTATTAATCCTTGGAAAGCAATTGTATTTCCCAAAAATCTAAAATATTTAAAAGCTATTTTTCATGAAAAAGCATCAACCTACCTCTAGAAATAGAGAGGAGGTTTAAATTTGTGTCAACTACTGGATCTATGAACCAATACATGGGTTCATAACAATCCTTTAGAAAAGTTTATCAAATAATTTAAATCCTCATAGACTTTTTTTTCCTGTTGAAAATAATTCGATACGTTTTTTTAAAGGATTGCGATCTATCTCACAGTGTTTGAGTGTCGGTACTAATACATTTTACTAGAAGCATTTGTGCTAATACAAGTACGCTTCAAAAAATGCTTCTTTGGACTATTATATCCCTTTATCTGAAGGGAGTGCTTCTAGGATGGGATCACTTGCAAGGTCACAAATGGGGTCTCTGACAATGATTATGGGGTGGGGAACCCTTGCAGTAGCTTTCATACTATATTGTGAGGTGTCAAGTTTTCTGTCTTCATCTGTGCAACATTACACTTCTGCCGCAGCAGAGGCCCAAAGTTCAATTAAATGGCTAGAAGAAAAAAAAGAGACAATGGGCTCCATTTATCAAGCTGCAATAACAGCTTCGGAGCCCCAACATTTCAGGCTTGCTCAGTGCTTGCACACTTACCCTGTCAATTTTAAAATGATCCTCATCCACCAAACATGAGCATGCAAAAACTTTTGTATATCATGATCCACCTTAAAGGGACAGTCTAGTCCAAAATAAACTTTCATTATTCATATAGGGTATGCAATTTTAAACAATTTTCAAATTTACTTCTATCGCTAATTTTTCTTTGTTCTCTTAGTATTCTTAGTTGAAAGCTAATCTAGGAGGTTCATATGCTAATTTCTAAACCCTTGAAGACCACCTCTTAGCTCAGGGCATTTTGACAGTTTTTCACCACTATAGGGTGTTAGTTCATGTGTTTCATATAGATAACACTGTGTTCACACACGTGCAGTTCCTAGGAGCCCACACTAATTGGCTAAAATGCAAGTCTGTCAAAAGTACTGAAATAAGGGGCAGTTTGCAGAGGCTTAGATACAAAATAATCACAGAGGTAAAACGTGTATTAATATAACTGTGTTGGTTATGCAAAACTAGGGAATGGGTGATAAAGGGATTATCTATCTTTAAAAACGACAAATATTCTGGTGCAGACTGTCCCTTTAAATGAATTTAAGAGGAAGACTAAGCAAAATACCACCTTAAAAAACTTTTTTAAAAAAATATTTTTACATTGGAAGAGAACCCATCAATCAGATGGAAGGGAGGCATTTTAAAGAGCAAAAGTGACCAGAGACTTTATGTATTGATAAAGCCCAATGAAGGGAAAAACGCGTTGACCGAGACAATTGGCACTTTTGCCTAATTGTACCAACTTATCATTATCTTCAACCTACACTGAGGAGTTCAAGTTGTAAACGAAGGGAGGCTTTGTTTATTACTACTGCCATTTGGAACTAATTCCACTGTTATAGAATCTGCAAAGACTGCAAGCTGATACACTTGTATTTAGAAATTTGGTCGATCTTGGTTTTGCTACTGATAGTGCTACAAGGTTGCAGTTCGTGGCGGCCAGCTTAACCTATGACATTTTTTGTCGTTTCAACTATTAACGTGTACCCCTGCTCCAATTAGTGTTGGAACGCTGTAATCCCTCTAGACATGGTGATACCTGCCGAGGGGAACTCCAAACAAATTAAAAAGAGCTATACAGTTGAAAGATATCATCCCTCTAGACGCGGAATAACCCCCCAAGGGGATGCATACATAAAAGGTAAAACTGTGGGACCAAGGTAAATCGTTTCTACTTACTTTCAGCCGCACTTTAGAAGGATTCCATAACACTTTTTTCAGTGACTTTAGTGAATTGTATACACTTGGGACATTGTATCTCTTCCTTTTAAATTTATACGCATAACACCGGGATTTTTTAACCATTGTTTTTTTCAATATATGTTTTAAGGGAGACATACCAGCAGATTATGTGAAGTATGAATAAAGTTTGAATGGTGTATAAACATTATTAAACTTATTTTTAAATTTATTCTGTCACACTTCGCTTTATATTCCCATCAGAGTATATCAATCCGTGCGTTATTAGCGCTGCCTCTACTTTTTATGCATTTAAATCTTTGTTATATCTAGAGGGGATTAACTGAGTTGCAGAAGGATTTTTTAACTCTTAGAGCGCCTCTACCCTAAAGAAAAATGGAGGAGAGGACATTAGCTGTACAATGCGTATGTGATTGAACTAAGATTAAAATGCGCATGCAATATTGAAGAAAGACGATGCTTATGAATATTAAAATTAGATATACCATGCTGCAGGCACGATTGGATGATGGCTTTGCATGTATTATTTGTAAAACCTGCCTTCTATTATTGGCTGTCGTAAGAGCAATTTTAAGCTAATATAAAAAACAAAATTTATGCTTACCCGATAAATGTATTTCTTTCCGGATATGGAGAGTCCAAAACGTCATCAATTACTAGTGGTATTATGACTCCTGACCAGCAGGAGGAGGCAAAGAGCACTACAACAAAGCTGATAAGTGTCACTCCCCTACCCATAATTCCCAGTCATTCATAAACTCTCCATATCCGGAAATAAATACATTTATCAGGTAAGTGAAAATTTTGTTTTCTTTCCTAAGATATGGAGAGTCCACAACATCATCAATTACTAGTGGGAACCAATACCCAAGCTAGAGGACACAGATAACTAGGGAGGGAAAACAAGAAAGGCAGACCTAAACAGAAGGCACCACCGCTTGAAGAACCTTTCTCCCAAAAGAAGCCTCGGCCGAGGCAAAAGTATAAAATTGGGAAAATGTATGCAGAGGACCAAGTTGCAGTCTTGGAAATCTGCTCCACAGAAGCTTCATTTTTGAAAGCCCAAGAAGAGGAGACAGCCCATAATTCTCTCAGGAGGCTGCTGACCAGCAGTCTCATAATCAAAACGAATTATACTTCTCAACCAGAGGGAAAGAGAAAATAAAATAAAAAAACAAATATAGGGAGCATAGTTCGATCAATATTACATTATATTAATTTTATGTAGCACTTGATCACATATTATATTTGTCACATAGGATACGATCATAAGATAGCCAATATGTTGGTAAATTTTATTTCACAAGCAATCACAGCACCCTATCCATAGTCTGTTCACTCACTAATTTACACACATTATATATATATATATATATATATATAAAATCACATATTACATATCAACACAACTATACATCAATATCTCTTCGTTGTAGCACCTCGTCTCGTGTATTTACACATATTGGAGGTGACAAATTTTTGATTGTTGATGTTCCCTTATATGTGGGATAGGTACGTGGGAATCTATTCACACTAATGTGGATTGTACGTTACATGTTGTGACTGCTGCGGCATTGAAACAGGCATCTTTCTGTCATTGGGATATATAGGCTTGTCGGTGAGTCTAATCAGGGTTATGGTGTGGTATCAGGGTCACTTATCAACATGGAAATAGTATATTGATGCTGATGGGGAGCTGTATGTAGTACATATGTACCTTTGCCCTCTAGTTCATACCGCTTACATTTTTGCTCTCTTTAGAGCTTTGTCAAATCCTTATTGCTGTGGAGACGCTTAAGTAGTAAGGATGTGATTGATGGTTTTAGATCGGGTCTTTAGTGTGATCTGCGGCTTATTGGGGTTAATGGAATATATACAACCTTGGATGTTCATACAGGTAGACTGAGTGCGCAAGTGTATCAAATTAATTAGAGAACACGCCCCCTAAAAGGGAGGACTTGGTTCATTTGTGTTAGGTAGGAGCTATATAAAGCAGGTTTACTGGTAAGGTGAATACTATGCCTGAGGAAGCGTCCGTTTAGTGCCGAGAAACGCGCTGCATGTCTAGGGGAATATTTGGATACCCCTATTCCACTTTTTGTACTTGTTTTTAACCATTTTTAATAAATACCGTTTTTACAAAATTCAAGTTGAGTGGAAACACCTTTCCTGCTTGTGCTCACTGACTACCTATTGGAGCACAACCACTAGTATTTTCCTGCACCTGGATCTAGTCCATTGGGAGAACCATAGTGGGGTGAGCTGACACGCCTCACATAAATCTGTCAGTCTGCCTCTACCAGCACATTGGTGTGCTTGGTCAGCATGTGAGTACCCATTTGGGATTAGTAAAATTACATATAGTTATACTCTGATTGATCTGCACATGTAGTGCTTTTTATCTATGCTTCCTAAATTTACTGCAGCACACAGGAACTTCAAGCTGTGGGTGAGCTGTTACACCCTATAATCCTACAGTCTGCATCTACTAGCACATCAGGGTGCTTTATCAACATGTGAGTATCCATTTGGCTCATATTATATTGAGTTTATACATATGTTGGATGATTTCGCACATGAGGCGCCCCTCTGCTCTTTTTTTTATCCTCGGGAAAGAGAAGTAGCAGTAGCCTTTTGACCTTCACGCTCACCAGAGAAACAAACAAACAAACAAACAAACAAACAGGCAAGAGGACTGGTGAAAATCCTTAGTCGCCTATAGGTAGAATTTTAGAGCATGCACAACATCCAAGTTGTGCAACAAGTGTTCCTTAAGAGAAGAAGGATTAGGACATAGAGAAGGAACAACAATTTCCTGATTAATATTTCTACTCGAAACCACTTTAGGAAGAAAACCCAACTTAGTATGAAGAACCCCCTTAGCAGCATGAAAGATAAGGTAAGGCGAATCACACTGTAAAGCCGGGAGTTCCGAGACTCTCTGAGCAGAAGAGATAGCAATAAGAAACAAAACTTTCCAAGATAACAACTTAATATCTATGGAATGCAATGGCTAAAATGGAGCCTGCTGCAAAATTTTAAGAACAAGGTTAAGGCTCCAAGGAGGAGCCACAGACTTAAACAAAGGCCTGGTTCTGACCAGGGCCTGACAAAAAGATTGCACATCTGGCAAATCCGCTAGACACTTGTGTAACAAAATAGATAATGCATAAATCTGACCCTTCAGAGAACTGACTGACAAACCCTTCTCCAAACCTTCCTGGAGAAAGGCCAAAATCCTAGGAATCCTGACCCTACTCCAAGAGTAGCCCTTGGATTCACACCGATAGATATTTACGCCATATCTTATGGTAATTCTTTCTAGCAACAGTCTCAATGACCGACTCGTAAAAAACCACGCTTAGCCAGAACTAAGCGTTCAATCTCCAAGCAGTCAGCTTCAGAGAAACGAGATTTGGATGAAGGAATGGACCCTGAGTCAGAAGGTCCTTCCTCAGAGGCAACCTCCAAGGTGGAAGAGATGACATCTTCACTAGGTCTGCATACCAGATCCTGCGAGGCCATGCAGGAGCTATGAAAATTACTGATGATCTTTCCTGTTTGATACCAGAAATGACTCGTGGAAGGAGAGCAAACGGGGAAAACAGGTATGCTAGACTGAAATCCCAAGAAACCACCAGAGCATCTATGAAGCTGCCCGATGATCTCTTGACCTTGAACCGTACCTTGGAAGCTTGGCGTTCTACCGAGATACCATCAGATCCAACTCCGGCACCCCCACCTGAGGGTTAACCTGGAGAACACCTCCGGATGAAGAGCCCACTCCACGGGATGAAATATATGTCTGCTCAGGAAATCCCCTTCCCAGTTGTCCACTCCTGGAATGTGAATAGCAGATAGACAGCAATTGTGAGCTTACACCCACTAAACAATCTGAGCCACCTCCTTCATAGCTAGGGAACTCAGAGATCCTCCCTGGTGGTTGATTTAAGCCACTGAGGTGATATTGTCCGACTGAAACCTGATAAACCAGGCTAAGGACAACTGAGGCCAAGCCATCAGAGCATTGTAGATCGCTCTCAACACTAACATTTTTATGGGGATAGTCCTTGCGCCTTTAACAAATCCCAGACTGCTCCCCAGCCCAGCAGGCTGGCGTCCGTGGTCACAAACACCCAGGAAGGTCTCTGGAAACATGTGCCCAGAGACAGATGCTCCTGAGAAAGCCACCACTGAAGAGAGTCTCTTGTCAGCTGATCTAGATTTATCCTCTGAGACAGATCCGAATAGTCTCCGTTCCATTGTCTGAGAATGCATAACTGCAGAGCTCACAAATGGAATTGAGCAAAGGGAATGCTGTCCATGGAAGCAACCATCAGACCAATTGCCTCCATACAATGAGCCAGAGAGGCAAGAGGAGAGAATTTTTGATTTTATGACCTCCGCCAGAATATTTTTCATAGATAGGGAATCTATTATAGTCCCTAAGAAAACCACCCTTGCAGCTGGAACAAGGGAACTATTTTCCAGATTCACTTTCCAACCATGGGAACGTAGAAAAGACAACAAGATATCTGTATGAGTTTACGTGTTGAAAAGATGGCGCCTGAACCAATATGTCTTCCAGGTATGGCGCCACTGCAATTCCCCGAGACCTGATCACTGCCAAGAGAGCCCCCAGAACCTTTGAGAAAATTCTGGGAGCTGTGGCAAGGCCAAACGGAAGAACCACAAACTGAAGGTGTTTGTTTAGAAAGGCGAATCTCAGGAACTTGTGATGATCCCTGTGGATGGGAACATGAAGCATCCTTCAGGTCTATGGTCGACATGAATTGACCCTCTTGGACCCAAGGAAGAATGGAACGAATGGTTTCCATTTTGAAGGATGGAACCCTGAGAAACTTGTTGAGACAATTAAGGTTTAGAATAGGAAGAAAAGTTACCTCCGTTTTGGGAATCACGAAAATATATGAATAGAATCCTAGACCCTGTTCCCTTACTGGAACTATCCCTCCTAGGTAAGAAAGGTCCCGAACGCAATTCAAGAATGCCTCTCTTTTTATATGGTCTGCAGATAATCTTGAGAGGTGGAACTCTATTTTGAATTCTATTTTGTAACCCTGAGATACTATGTCCACAGCCCAGGGATCTGGGACATCTCACATCTATGCTTGATAAAAAAGAGAAAGTCTGCCCCCCCCACTTGATCTGATCCCGGATCGGGGCATACCCTTCATGCTGATTTAGACTCAGCTGCAGGTTTCTTTGATTGCTTCCCTTGTTCCAAAACTGATTAGGTATCCAAGAAGACTTGGACTGTTCCCGATTGGAAGAGGGAGAGGAAGACTTTTCTTTGAAGTTACGAAAGGAACGTAAATTACTTTTATGTCCTTTAGGTATATTCTTCTTGTCTTGTGGTAGAAAAGACCCTTTTTAAACCGTAATATCAGACATTATTTCTGCCAGACCAGTTCCCAACAATGTCTTATCTTTGTAAGCGCCAGAAGCTTGGACTTAGAGGTAACATCAGCTGACCAAGATTTAAGCCACAACGCCCTGCGGGCTAGCACAGCGAAGCCAGATATTTTGGCTCCCAGTTTAATAACTTGCATGGTAGCATCAGAAATAAATGAATTGGCTAGCCTGAGAGCCTTAATCCTGTCTTAGATCTTCTCCAAAGAAGTCTCAACCTGAAGAGACTCAGAGGCGTCGTACCAATAAGATGCCGCACTTGACACAGTGGCAATACAAACTACAGGTTGCCATTGAAGACCCTGATGAACATACATCTTTTTCAAATAAGCCTCCGGCTTTTTGTCCAATAAATCCTTAAAAGAGCAGCTATCGTCTATAGTGATAGTAGTCCTCTTAGCCAGAGTAGAAATGGCCCCTTCTACTTTTGGCACCATGCGCCATGAATCTTTAATGGAGTCAGCGACAGGAAACATCTTTTTAAAAAAAGACGGGGAAAAAGGTATCCCTGGCTTCTCCCATTCCTGTGCAATAATCTCCGTAGCACGGTCTGGAACTGGAAACACTTCCACAAAGGAAGGAACATCAAAGTATTTATTAAGTTTACTTGATTTCTTAGGGTTGACCACGACAGGAGTATCGGAGTTGTCCAAAGTAGCCAAGACCTCCTATAACAATACACAAAGGTGTTCAAGCTTAAATCTGAAGGATACTACTTCAGCATCAGATGAAGGAATTAAACTCTCCGAATCTGAGATTTCACCCTCAGAGGCTACCAACGTATCCTCCTCATCAGACTTCTGAGAAAGGACAACCTGAATAGCAGAGGTTGGAACAGAAACCTTACTATCTGAATCTTTAGTTTTCCTCTTGCGTTTTCCTTGAAGCAAAGGAATGGCAGATAAAAACGCAGATACTGCAGAAGATACCTGGGCAGCAATTTCTGCAGGCAAATAAACTCCTCCTGGAGACTGAGAGGAACCGCAGGGCACTGTATGTGACACCACTAAGGCTTGGGACATTTGAGGAGAAGGCTGTGGCATCGCCTGAACAGCATCATCCTGAGAGATTTGTGGCTCAGAAACAAAAAAAGTCTATCTTTATGTTTTAAGGTCCTATCTAGAGAAGAGGTACAAAATTGCATTGGCAACGCAATTTAGTTCTCTAAACATAGGAGACACAAGTTCAAAGTAACAGAATCCTCTTCCATGACTAAGGAAAAGATATTGGCAAAAATGAAGGACAAAAAATTAAATACACTTATTTATTATACTGTCTCTTTAAGAAAACAGTAGAGCGGAATAGTCTTTGTTAACTAGACAAGCAATTCAAAGAAGGGAAAAAACAGCTTTTATTGTACCAGCGTTTAATTTTTACTTTGCTACAAAAAATCTACTGCACGGCCTCTACACCTCAGTTTACAATGAGGTGCCTACCTACCCCCTTCGATAATCCCAGCAGTAACGAGAATGTCCGGATCCTAGCCGGTCTCACTCTTGCATCCAGCCGTCTTCGCTGCTCAGAAACACTTAAGTCGCGAGCGGAAGGTCATGTGACCGGCAAAAATAGAAGCTGCGCAACAAAAGAAAAATGCGCGCTTCATAGCCGACAGAGGCAGTCAAATGAGGGAACCGTGACAGTTGTATTAAAAATATAAAATTATAAACGGACCAAAAATTACTCTATAGGATAACTCTCCCATTAAAAATGAATGCCCTAAAGTTCTGAGCCACCATAGAGGGTTAACTCCTAATGTCCATGGAGGAAGTTAACTCCTAAAGTCTCTATATCCACATACAAATTAAGTGCCTGCCACTGCCAATAAAAGATCCTTCATTAAGGATATTATGTCCCATAATAAAGGGAAGAGTCTCCTTAACCCCTTCAGTGCAAGTCTCATAGCCCCAGAAGACAAAAGCACTTACCTGCACATCTAGCCGTCCGGCAGGAGGACAGCTCACATGGCGTGAAAGGACACATACTCCTTACAGAGGCCTGTAGAGAAAAGAAAGAACTGAGTAAACCTACTGTGGCTTTTTATACCATGGGCAGCAAATATGTTAGGAAAACGCAGCAAGGCCCACCTCGCAAGTTCCTAACTGCTTTAAAACCACCACTACTCTACTGCAGAGATTGTCGTGGACTACAGCAAGGCCCAAAAACTTGAAGCGATGGAAATCCAATTTAATTCAGACACCAAAACGTAATCTCCTCCATTGACAGAGAATGACTGAGGATTATGGGTAGCGGAGTGACACTTAACAGCTTTGCTGTGGTGCTCTTTGACTCCTCCAGCTGGCCAGGAGTGATATTCCCACTAGTAATTGATGATGTTGTGGACACTCCATATCTTAGGAAAGAAATGTAATTTATAGGGGAAATTAAGCTTCATTTATAAATAGTAAGTACATTGATTAAGAAGTGTGATGTTTAAACTAACTGCTAATGTATTGTTTAATTGATTACAAAAGATACGTTTATAACCCTTTAATAAAAAAAAATTCTGTTAATTAGACCCTTACTCTTTCAGATTGAAAAGGCTCTTAACCATATCGCTTTGTCTGCACTAAAACATGTAGAAATATTTTAAAGGAAAACACACTGAATGGTAAACTTTGTCGCACAGTTCCCTCTAGACTATTTCCCAAACATTTACAAGATATTTTTTATAATTTTAGTTTTAGACATCAAAACATGACAGACATATTTTTGACCTAGAGTTATAATGAGGGCTCTAAAGAAAATTGCAACAATTGTAAATTAATGTTTGTCTTATGAATAATTACACAGTACCTACTGTGCCCAATTTGATAAGCATCACAGAATGTGGTGCTGAAGGTAAAATCACTAAATGCATCATTCAGTAGCTGGTGCTGGATAAATCTTTGAAAAGAAAGTACCATAGCAATTTAGGCACACAGCCAGTGAATTTTGACCAGGCACCTACGTAACAAAATAACTTTCTCCCATGTCACCTATGTCTGAAACACGACATCGCTCTTCAGCATATATAGAGCAAAATACTTTTACACACAAACAGCTAAACAAGCAGAAAACTATTAAGTGCACTGATAATATTCAGGACTCAAACCATCTTTTATAGGGTTTAAAAAAAAAATCACTGATACCAAACATTTTATCATACAGGTTGAATGCTTGTTACTGGAATCTGTCATATTTAAAGGGACAGTCAAGTAAAAAAAAAAAGTCATGATTTAAATAGGGAATGCAATTTTAAACAACTTTCCAATTTACTTTTATCACCAATTTTGTTTTGTTCTCTTGGTATTCTTAGTTGAAAGCTAATTCTAGGAGGTTCATATGCTAATTTCTTAGATCTTGAAGACTGCCTCTAATCTGAATACATTTTGACCACTAGAGGGCATTAGTTCATGTGTTTCATATAGATAACATTGAGCTCATGCACGTGAAGTTACCCTGGAGTGAGCACTGATTGGCTAAAAAGCAAGTCTGTCAAAAGAACTGAAATAAGGGGGCAGTCTGCAGAGGCTTAGATACAAGATAATCACAGAGGTAAAAAGTGTATTTATATAACTGTTGATTATGCAAAACTGGGGAATGGGTAATAAAGGGATTATCTTTCTTTTTAAACAACAAAAATGCTGGTGTTGACTGTCCCTTTAAAAGGGCATGTTATTCCACGTACATTTTCTGTAATCCCTGATGCAAATGTGCAATTATTTTTTTTTGTTTTGTGTACCTGGGGTTTTCTTTGTTTAAAATTAAAGGGACATGAAACCCAATTTGTTTCTTTCATGATTCAGATAGAGATTACAATTTACAATTTTTCCCAAATTGACTTCTATTATCTAATTTGCATCATTCTCAGGTTATTCTTTGTTGAAGAGATATCTAGATAGGTAGTGTGCACATTTGTCTGCATCACTACATGACAGGAAATAGTGCTGCCTTCTAGCGCTCTTGCTTATGAATAACATTGTTGCAAAAACTGCTGACATATGCTGCTGCAGACACGTGCACACTCCTGAGATTATTCAGGTTTTAACAAAGGATAACAAGAAAATGTGATAACAGAAGTAAATTGGAAAGTTGTTTAAAAACATAATTTATGTAAGAACTTACCTGATAAATTCATTTCTTTCATATTAGCAAGAGTCCATGAGCTAGTGACGTATGGGATATACATTCCTACCAGGAGGGGCAAAGTTTCCCAAACCTCAAAATGCCTATAAATACACCCCTCACCACACCCACAAATCAGTTTAAAGAATAGCCAAGAAGTGGGGTGATAAGAAAAAAGTGTGAAGCATAAAAAATAAGGAATTGGAATAATTGTGCTTTATACAAAAAAATCATAACCACCACAAAAAAAGGGTGGGCCTCATGGACTCTTGCTAATATGAATGAATGAATTTATCAGTTAAGTTCTTACATAAATTATGTTTTCTTTCATGTAATTAGCAAGAGTCCATGAGCTAGTGACGTATGGGATAAAGACTACCCAAGATGTGGATCTTCCACGCAAGAGTCACTAGAGAGGGAGGGATAAAATAAAGACAGCCAATTCCGCTGAAAAAAATCCACACCCAAAAATAAAGTTTAAATCTTATAAAGAAAAAAACTGAAAATATAAGCAGAAGATTCAAACTGAAAAAGCTGCCTGAAGTACTTTTCTACCAAAGACAGCTTCAGAAGAAGAAAACACATCAAAATGGTAGAATTTAGTAAAAGTATGCAAAGAAGACCAAGTTGCTGCTTTGCAAATCTGATCAACCGAAGCTTCATTCCTAAACGCCCAGGAAGTAGAAACTGACCTAGTAGAAAGAGCTGTAATCCTTTGAGGCGGAGTTTTACCCGACTCGACATAAGCATGATGAATTAAAGATTTCAACCAAGATGCCAAAGAAATGGCAGAGGCCTTCTGACCTTTCCTTTAACCGGAAAAGATAACAGACTAGAAGTCTTTCGGAAATTCTTAGTAGCTTCAACATAATATTTCAAAGCTCTAACTACATCCAAAGAATGCAATGATTTCTCCTTAGAAGAAACTGTAAAATTCTCGGAATTCTAAAAGAATGCCAGGAAAAATGATGAGAAAGACACCAAGAAATATAAGTCTTCCAGACTCTATAATATATCTCCCTAGATACAGATTTACGAGCCTGTAACATAGTATTAATCACAGAGTTAGAGAAACCTCTTTGACTAAGAATCAAGCGTTCAATCTCCATACCTTTAAATTTAAGGATTTGAGATCCTGATGGAAAAAAGGACCTTGCGACAGAAGGTCTGGCCTTAACGGAAGAGTCCACGGTTGGCAAGAGGCCATCCGGACAAGATCCGCATACCAAAACCTGTGAGGCCATGCTGGAGCTACCAGCAGAACAAACGAGCATTCCTTCAGAATCTTGGAGATTACTCTTGGAAGAAGAACTAGAGGCGGAAAGATATAGGCAGGATGATACTTCCAAGGAAGTGACAATGCATCCACTGCTACCGCTTGAGGATCTCTGTATCTGGACAGATACCTGGGAAGTTTCTTGTTTAGATGAGAGGCCATCAAATCTATTTCTGGAAGTCCCCACATTTGAACAATCTGAAGAAAAACCTCTGGGTGAAGAGACCATTCGCCCGGATGTAACGTTTGGCGACTGAGATAATCCGCTTCCCAATTGTCTATACCTGGGATATGAACCGCAGAAACTAGACAGGAGCTGGATTCCGCCCATACCAGAATTCGAGATACTTCTTTCATAGCCAGAGGACTGCGAGTCCCTCCTTGATGATTGATGTATGCCACAGTTGTGACATTGTCTGTCTGAAAACAAATGAACGATTCTCTCTTTAGAAGAGGCCAAGACTGAAGAGCTCTGAAAATTGCACGGAGTTCCAAAATATTGATCGGTAATCTCACCTCCTGAGATTCCCAAACCCCTTGTGCTGTCAGAGACCCCCACACAGCTCCCCAACCTGTAAGACTTGCATCTGTTGAAATTACAGTCCAGGTCGGAAGAACAAAAGAAGCCCCCTGAACTAAACGATGGTGATCTGTCCAACACGTCAGAGAGTGTCGTACAATCGGTTTTAAAGATATTAATTGAGATATCTTTGTGTAATCCCTGCACCACTGGTTCAGCATACAGAGCTGAAGAGGCCGCATGTGAAAACGAGCAAAGGGGTTCGCGTCCGATGCAGCAGTCATAAGACCTAGAATTTCCATGCATAAGGCTACCGAAGGGAATGATTGTGACTGAAGGTTTCAACAAGCTGATATCAATTTTAGACGTCTCTTGTCTGTCAAAGATAGAGTCATGGACACTGAATCTATCTGGAAACCTAAAAAGGTTACCTGTGTCTGAGGAATCAATGAACTTTTTGGTAAATTGATCCTCCAACCATGATGTTGAAGAAACAACACAAGTCGATTAGTATGAGATTCTGCTAAATGTGAAGACTGAGCAAGTACCAAGATATCGTCCAAATAAGGAAATACCACAATACCCTGTTCTCTGATTACAGACAGAAGGGCACAGAGAACCTTTGTAAAAATTCTTGGAGCTGTAGCTAGGCCAAACCGCAGAGCCACAAACTGGTAACGCTTGTCTAGGAAAGAGAATCTCAGAAACTGATAGTGATCTGGATGAATCGGAATATGCAGATATGCATCCTGTAAATCTATTGTAGACATATAATGCCCTTGCTGAACAAAAGGCAGGATAGTCCTTATAGTTACCATTTTGAATGTTGGTATCCTTACATAACGATTCAATATTTTTAGATCCAGAACTGGTCTGAAGGAATTCTCCACAATGAAGAGATTTGAATAAAACCCCAGTCCCTGTTCCAGAACTGGAACTGGCATAATTACTCCAGCCAACTCTAGATCTGAAACACATTTCAGAAATGCTTGAGCCTTCGCTGGGTTTACTGGGACACAGGAAAGAAAAAATCTCTTTGCAGGAGGCCTCATCTTGAAGCCAATTCTGTACCCTTCTGAAACAATGTTCTGAATCCAAAGATTGTGAACGGAATTGATCCAAATTTCTTTGAAAAAACGCAATCTGCCCCCTACCAGCTGAGCTGGAATGAGGGCCGCACCTTCATGTGGACTTAGGAGCTGGCTTTGATTTTCTAAAAGGCTTGGATTTATTCCAGACTGGAGATGGTTTCCAAACTGATACCGCTCCTGAGGATGAAGGATCAGGTTTTTGTTCCTTGTTGTGACGAAAGGAACGAAAACGATTATTAGACCTAAATTTACCTTTAGATTTTTTATCCTGTGGTAAAAAAGTTCCTTTCCCTCTAGTAACAGTTGAGATAATAGAATCCAACTGAGAACCAAACAATTTATTACCCTGGAAAGAAAGGGAAAGCAGAGTAGACTTAGAAGACATATCAGCATTCCAAGTTTTAAGCCATAAAGCTCTTCTAGCTAAAATAGCTAGAGACATATACCTGACATCAACTCTAATGATATCAAAGATGGCATCACAAATAAAATTATTAGCATGTTGAAGAAGAATAATAATGCTATGAAAATTATGATCTGTTACTTGTTGCGCTAAAGCTTCTAACCAAAAAGTTGAAGCTGCAGCAACATCCGCTAAAGATATAGCAGGTCTAAGAAGATTACCTGAACACAAGTAAGCTTTTCTTAGAAAGGATTCAATTTTCCTATCTAAAGGATCCTTAAAGGAAGTACCATCTGCCGTAGGAATAGTAGTACGCTTAGCAAGAGTAGAGACAGCCCCATCAACCTTAGGGATTTTGTCCCAAAACTCTAATCTGTCAGATGGCACAGGATATAATTGCTTAAAACGTTTAGAAGGAGTAAATGAATTACCCAAATTATTCCATTCCCTGGAAATTACTTCAGAAATAGCACCAGGGACAGGAAAAACTTCTGGAATAACTACAGGAGATTTAAAAACCTTATCTAAACGTTTAGATTTAGTATCAAGAGGACCAGAATCCTCAATTTCTAATGCAATTAGGACTTCTCTAAGTAAAGAACGAATAAATTCCATTTTAAATAAATATGAAGATTTATCAGCATCAACCTCTGAGACAGAATCCTCTGAACCAGAAGAACCATTATCAGAATCAGAATGATGATGTTCATTTAAAAATTCATCTGAAAAATGAGAAGTTTTAAAAGACTTTTTACGTTTACTAGAAGGAGGAATAACAGACATAGCCTTCTTAATGGATTTAGAAACAAAATCTCTTATGTTATCAGGAACACTCTGAGTATTAGATGTTGACGGAACAGCAACAGGTAATGTAACAGTACTAAAGGAAATATTATCTGCATTAACAAGTTTGTCATGACAAACAGTACAAACAACAGCTGGAGGAACAGATACCATAAGTTTACAGCAGATACACTTAGCTTTGGTAGCTCCAGCACCAGGCAGCGATTTTCCAGAAGTATCTTCTGACTCAGTTTCAACGTGGGACATCTTGCAATATGTAATAGAAAAAACAACATATAAAGCAAAATTGATCAAATTCCTTAAATGACAGTTTCAGGAATGGGAAAAATGCCAGTGAACAAGCTTCTAGCAACCAGAAGCAATAAATAATGAGACTTAAATAATGAGGAGACAACAGTGACGCCCATATTTTTTTAGCGCCAAAAATGACGCCCACATTATTTGGCGCCAAAAATGATGCCACATCCAGAACGCCGACACTTTTGGCGCAAAAGAACGTCAAAAATGACGCAACTTCCGGCGACACGTATGACGCCGGAAACAGAAAAAAAAAATTTGCGCCAAAAAAGTCCGCGCCAAGAATGACGCAATAAAATGAAGCATTTTCATCCCCCGCGAGCCTAACAGCCCACAGGGAAAAAGTCAAATTTTAAGGTAAGAAAAAAATTGATTTATTCATATGCATTATCCCAAATATGAAACTGACTGTCTGAAATAAGGAATGTTGAACATCCTGAGTCAAGGCAAATAAATGTTTGAATACATATATTTAGAACTTTATAAAAAAGTGTCCAACCATAGCTTAGAGTGTCACAGAAAATAAGACTAACTTACCCCAGGACACTCATCTACATGTTGTAGAAAGCCAAACCAGTACTGAAACGAAAATCAGCAGAGGTAATGGTATATAAATAAGAGTATATCGTCGATCTGAAAAGGGAGGTAAGAGATAAATCTCTACGACCGATAACAGAGAACCTATGAAATAGCCCCCGTAGAAGGAGATCATTGAATTCAAATAGGCAATACTCTCCTCACATCCCTCTGACATTCACTGCACGCTGAGAGGAAAACCGGGCTCCAACCTGCTGCGGAGCGCATATCAACGTAGAATCTAGCACAAACTTACTTCACCACCTCCATAGGAGGCAAAGTTTGTAAAACTGAATTGTGGGTGTGGTGAGGGGTGTATTTATAGGCATTTTGAGGTTTGGGAAACTTTGCCCCTCCTGGTAGGAATGTATATCCCATACGTCACTAGCTCATGGACTCTTGCTAATTACATGAAAGAAATTGTATGTTCTATCTGAATCATGAAAGAAAATGTTTGGGGTTTATGTCCATTTAAGATCATCTCACCAGAGTAACCAAGCTCCTCATCCTACTATTATTTGTATGACGTAAAAATAAAAATAACCAACCAGCATCACATTGTTTTGCCGTGATCCTAAGGGGTGTCTGAGTAAACCTCTTCAAAACAAGGAAAGACTGTGCCCGCCTGGTGTATGCTCCCATTGCTTGCATCAGGACATGCACCCGGATTGGATGTTTAAAGTCCCTCTAACATGAGATGTGGTTGCTGGTCAATGGTGACATAAGATACCTTTCTTTTTTACTTACATAGGTAAGAGTAATTCCATTTGTAAAAGTCATGTAACCAACTACATATTTTCCTTTAAGGATTGTTTTTACCACTATTTCTAACGTGTATTTGATAAAATTACTGACAAGCAATATGAAACTAATTCACAGCACAACACAAGAACTTACTTAAAGGGACATAATACTCATATGCTAAATCACTTAAAACTGATGCAGTATAACTGTAAAAAGTTGACAGAAAAATATCACCTGAACATCTCTATGTAAAAAAGGAAGATATTTTACCTCACAATTTCCTCAGCTCAGCAGAGTAAGTTCTGTGTAAAAAAAAGTTATAGTTCAGCTGCTGCCCAGCTGCAGGTAAAAAAATAAAAATAAATGAAGAAATGAATAGCGGCCAATCAGCATCAGCACTCTTTTTTACTGTGATCTCATGAGATTTCATAGTAACTTCTTTAAACGGAATAGGGAAATAAGATGAGTGTGCACGAAAGCTCACTCCCTTAGATGTCCCGGGACAGACACATTGATTTATTGCTTAGAAGTCCTTTACAATGGGATGTGGCTACTGAGGAACTTTTTAGGTAAAATATCTTTCTTTTTTACATAGAGATGTTCAGGTGATATTTTCTAGTCAGCTTTTTACAGCTATGCTGCATCACTTTCAAGTGTTTCAACATTTGGGTATCATGGCCCTTTAAAACTTTCAAAGAACACCACCATTGAAAAAAATAAATAAAAAATAAATAAACATTCACCTGAAAACAGATTTATGATAATCCTTAATGAATAATTTAATTTTACAATAAGTCTTGATACCAAGTGTTTATTCATAATTTTTAGATTTATGCTATTATGAAATAGGCACATTCTAAAATAATATTTAAAACAGCGGGATATAAACTGTAATATAACAGTGCTGTAAAAAAATAAAATACTACTACAAAATAAACTAATGTGATTAGATGAAAACAAGCAATATAAAAACTAAACTACACAGAGAAACATGTTACAGACTTCCTAAGCTATATTCCACTAATATCTTTTTGGAGACACTTTTTTACCATACCCAAAAGCTTTGTAAGAGTTTATAGCCCCGGGGGTTAAAAGTGTGGGTGTGGAGTGGGCTTTTGTTTGGGAAAATTAGCAATGCTATGAGTCATTGTGCATTAGTAGCAGAATAGTTTTGCATCTTGTATGAATCCAGACACCATATGCCATGCGAGTCTCTATTACTCTATTCGGTGCCGTTGCTGACAGGCAGACACGTGGGTATCCCCAATGGAAAGGCTGTCTCCTCTCAGTGGTGAGTGCAGGAACCCAGTGATCTGAACACATCAGACATTGTAACTAGCAGCAGGAACAGCTGGTAAGCTAGCAAGAAGCAATGGCAATACAGATTTAGAATGTTAATGAGATGCAGTGAGCTGACAACATAACCAGAAACAAGAATAAAATCTAAATTGTACTCAAATCCTGCAATTTGACTATCTAGCATGAACCATAAGAACAAATGTGTTAAAAGCACTCATAGTTTTTACTAATCTTTTAAGATCTACGTGTTTGTAGATACATTCATGCATATACACACATCTATCTATCTATCTATCTATCTATCTATCTATCTATCTGTTTGTAGATACAAGCATACACACACACCTATCTATATATTTCTCTATGTGTTTGTGTGTGTTTGTAGATACATTCATGCATACACACACATCTATCTATCTATCTATCTATCTATCTATGTGTTTGTAGATACAAGCATACACACACACCTATCTATATATTTCTCTATCTATGTGTTTGTGTGTGTTTGTAGATACATTCATGCATACACACACATCTATCTATCTATCTATCTATCTATCTATCTATCTATCTATCTATCTATGTGTTTGTAGATACAAGCATACACACACACACACCTATCTATATATTTCTCTATGTGTTTGTAGATACATGCATAGACACACATATACTATGCATCTCACTAATGAACACATGTACTTGGGACTAAAATGAATATCTAATACAATACCCCTTATCAGAAAACTCCTGGGCTTTATGTAAACATGTAATTATAAATCTAAGTGTTTATAAGTAATTAGAAAATATTGAAATAATGAAATGATGGAGAGATATTTTTTCAACTGTTGATTTATTTCTGAAAGCAGTCACTTTTGTGTTGAAACCCTGTATGACATCTAAAGAAAATGCTAATGAATGCCGCCTGTTTTATATTCGTAAACGCGATAGCTCCTCAAAAGCTCACTGATACGTGTATTACAGCCCACTGAGTGGCGGCTGGTTACTGCGTTAATCCTACATATTTAAGTGCAAAGAAAATGAAGCTGATGAAGTGTTTGAGATGCCGACTGCTCAATTAACCCCTTAAGTGCTGAGGTGGCTTGCAAACACTGGATCAACATAAATAGGGCAAAAGCACTCTGGATTACTCTATGGTTCAGCTTTGTGCTTCTATCTTCTATTTCACACAGAGCTGTTATTTCATTTCATTATGACTGCTAAACAATATCAGTACAAACTGAAATAACACAAATAATGGTTTCTCGTTCTTGGTATCAGCGTAGGCATCCATAAAAAAACGTGTCAATAACTACGTTGGAAAAAAACAAAACAATCTTTCATTATTACGCATTTGTAGAATATTTCAATTATAAGTAATAGTAAGAAACCTATTTTAAACTGATCGTAATTTATGAATTGAACATTTATTATTCTTCATATACAATTATTAAGTATGTTTCATGTTCCAAACTTGGGTGTAGTAAGCCATACCGGTAGAATGTTCCTTGCGAGATGTAAAAGTAAAGTAAAAAAAAAAAAATACCAACCACCTAAAAACAAAGAACTACAATACATTGTATTCAAGATTAGCGCTGCGGAATCTGTGTGCGCTCTACAAATAACTGATTATAAAAATAGTCGATTAAAATTAAAAGTGATCAACAATGGACAACATACAAAATAGTTTAAAAAACCCAAAACATATATTTTAATATGTGACATATTTAATTTATCAATTAAAAAAATATTACCACACAGCATTAACAAAACTATTATTTTCTAAACTCAGACAGCTAGTACCTTTACTCAAAATTGTACAAGCGTGAACTGGGATCCATAACCTTTCTGTAGCAAGTTCATGAAGTGTACTCCAAGTAAGAGCAAAAGCGCTTTTTCCCCATTGCCATGCAATGCAACCTAAAAGCTGTGCTTCGTATGAGCTATTACACGCTGGAACAGATTAGAGCCATCGATTGATGCCTGTAGAAGGTTCTCACTGTGAGAACGGAAGGTAAAGAAGGGAGCGAGACAGCTAGACTATCGATTTACAGCAGCAGGGAAACTGCACTTCAAAATGAAGGTCAGTGCTCCTTTCTACCACCTAATATAGCTACCGCAGTGTTCATCAGGACATAGGCAAGATTGGTGTTACTTGAGCAAGTGATTGTGCCTCAAAACTCCAGCTTGTCTTGAGATAACTGGTCACAGTAAATGACAGAAACAGCTCAACATGGCAAGTTAAATCTTGTGCTTCCACCCGATCAAGGTAACAAAGAACGACTGCAGACAAACCTGTCAATCAGAGATGATCATCTCACAGAAGAGAGCTGTCAGGTGTCACAGTAATGTCAGGCTCCCTCAGAGTCTCAGAATCATTTACAAATTAATCCAGACACTGGCATTAAATAGGCACACTTCAGCTGCCATTCCAAATGCAATTGTATAAGTGACAGGAAAATTAAACTTTTTACAAACAAGTAAAAATAATGTTACTCTTTTCAGCAATACACAAATCATCTATCTACACACACACCCCAACTCAAGGTCACTCCACAATCATGTTTCATGTCACAGGTAAAATGCAATTATTTGCTTCATATAGATGTCTGCAACATAGTATGCTCTGTGCACATTATTACCACTGCGAATATATTTTATTACAAAGAAAAAAAAGAGCTAGAATCTTATAACTATACAATGAAAATACCTGTATTAAAAAAAAAAAAAAGTTGCTGGTTAAATGAAGCAACCAGACAAATGCAAATGAATACACATCCATACTAAAAAAAAAACTTATTCAAAGGACTATGGGAGTGATGAATCACTTCCAGCTCTATTTGGGCAGATTAAACACTAGACATATTCCCCTCACTTCCCTAAACATTGCTTCCTCCATACACATCCAGGTCTAATATTTGTCTTCCTGCAATTTTCTCCTGGACATCCTCACACTTGGAGTTCAATATCTCAAAACTGAGCTTCTACTTATTCCTCCCAATAATCTTTAAGTTTCCATTGCAGTGGACACTGTAATTACTTCTACCCATGTCCAATATATAAGAATTACCCCTGACTTAGCCATCTACTTAAAGTGAGGTCAAACTTTACATGTTTTTTTTAATTCAGGCCTGGAATGCAAGAGATATTTTACAGCCAACTTCAAAACTTATTTTTTGTGTGAGCGAACAGTTTGAACTGTTCTCTAATCAGTGATCTAGCCCTATGGCGCTGATTGGAGAACAGTTTAAAGCGTTCCCTCACAAACAAAAAGAGTTTTGAAGTTGGCTGCCTGAGCGTGGGACATTAGAATGGCACAACTAGATTGAAACTTAAGCTACAGCATATCTTTATCAGAAGTGAACAAATTAAAGTTCATCTAAAATATTGATTCTGGACCTGATTTTAAAACATGTAAAGTTTACCACCACTAACTCTCTATATCCGAGCAATTGCTAAATCATGCCAGTCTCATCTACAGAACATCTTTAGAAGTCACCCTTTCTCCATCTGAAACACCACCAAAATGTTAACTCACTTATCTAGTCGTGCATCAGGGTGGATTTGATTTAAATCTATTTAAATAATTTAAATCACTAGAAAGCAAGACAATTAAAATGATGGTTTTCTACATCGACTCATTCTCTGCTGGTTGTTATAATCTTCATATTTACAAGAGGGATTCATTTTTAGAACAAGTTTTCAGTTCTATATTACTAGAAATACATAGACAGATAATCATGAAATTACTGTGAGGTGAACTATCTCCAGTTTCATAGATTAATCAGTCATATTTGGACAACTTTTCTGCTGTACTTTATTGGAAGAAGAATAATCATTACCACAATAACAATTAAAATAGTTTGAACTAAAACAATAACATTATAGTGTTCCCTTTTATTTTTACTGCTTGCTTCTCCCTCGTCACACTGAACTCCATGTGTAGAACTATTCCACTCTAAACTATCTTCTATTCATTGAATTTCTTGAAACTTGGCACAGTCTACATGGAAATATTATATTTATATACCTTTTACCTCTATGATTACCTTGTATCTAAACCTCTGCAGACTGCCCCTTTTCTCAGTGCTATTTACAAACTTGTATTTCAGCCAATTAGTGCTAACTCGTGAATAACTCCACGGGAGTGAGCACAATGTTATCTATTATGAAGTACATGAACTAGCACTGTCTGTGGTACGTTTGCAAACTCTGGCTACAGAAAAAAAGCTTATACAATGCATTCAGATAAGAGGTGGCCATCAGGGGCTTAGAAAGTAGAATATGAGCCTATCTTGGTTTAGCATTCAACAAAGAATACCAAGAGAACAAAGCAAATTTGATGATAAAAGTAAATTAGAACGTTGTTTAAAATTGCATGCCCTATCAGAATCATGAAAGTGTAATTTTGACTTGACTGTCCCTTTAAGAAGTAAGAGGTTGATATTGTGTACATCGATTTGCAGAGAATCAGTGGGATTAAGATCTTTTTCTCAGCTCTGCATTTTTCTTTTTATCTGCTGACACAAATTCACAGTTTTGAGAACTGCAAAATCAAATGACCAACTTTCAGAAATCTTAAGGGAAAGCATGACATGGTGAATGGATTAATACAATTAATTTACAAAAACGAATAAAGATTGCAGCCATGAATATAAAGCCTCAGGCTACATAATTAAAGAAGAAAAACCCCCAACAACAACTAATCCTTATTTAAAGGGACAGTATACTGTAAAAACATAATTTATGCTTACCTGATAAATTCCTTTCTTCTGTAGTGTGATCAGTCCACGGGTCATCATTACTTCTGGGATATTAACTCCTCCCCAACAGGAAGTGCAAGAGGATTCACCCAGCAGAGCTGCATATAGCTCCTCCCCTCTACGTCACTCCCAGTCATTCGACCAAGGACCAACGAGAAAGGAAAAGCCAAGGGTGAAGTGGTGACTGGAGTATAAATTAAAAAATATTACCTGCCTTAAAACAGGGCGGGCCGTGGACTGATCACACTACAGAAGAAAGGAATTTATCAGGTAAGCATAAATTATGTTTTCTTCTGTTAAGTGTGATCAGTCCACGGGTCATCATTACTTCTGGGATACCTATACCAAAGCAAAAGTACACGGATGACGGGAGGGATAGGCAGGCTCTTTATACAGAAGGAACCACTGCCTGAAGAACCTTTCTCCCAAAAATAGCCTCCGATGAAGCAAAAGTGTCAAATTTGTAAAATTTGGAAAAAGTATGAAGCGAAGACCAAGTTGCAGCCTTGCAAATCTGTTCAACAGAGGCCTCATTCTTAAAGGCCCAAGTAGAAGCCACAGCTCTAGTGGAATGAGCTGTAATCCTTTCAGGAGGCTGCTGTCCAGCAGTCTCATAAGCTAAACGAATTATGCTACGAAGCCAAAAAGAAAGAGAGGTAGCAGAAGCTTTTTGACCTCTCCTCTGCCCAGAGTAAACGACAAACAGAGAAGACGTTTGTCGAAATTCCTTAGTTGCCTGTAAGTAAAATTTTAGAGCACGGACTACATCCAGGTTGTGCAGTAGACGTTCCTTCTTCGAAGAAGGATTTGGGCATAAAGAAGGAACAACAATCTCTTGATTGATATTCCTGTTAGTAACTACCTTAGGTAAGAACCCAGGTTTAGTACGCAGAACTACCTTATCCGAATGAAAAATCAAATAAGGAGAATCACAATGTAAGGCTGATAACTCAGAGACTCTTCGAGCCGAGGAAATAGCCATTAAAAATAAAACTTTCCAAGATAACAACTTTATATCAATGGAATGAAGGGGTTCAAATGGAACGCCCTGTAAAACATTAAGAACAAGGTTTAAACTCCATGGTGGAGCAACCGTTTTAAACACAGGCTTAATCCTGGCCAAAGCCTGACAAAAAGCCTGGACGTCAGGAATTTCTGACAGACGTTTGTGTAACAGAATGGACAGAGCTGAGATCTGTCCCTTTAATGAACTAGCGGATAAACCCTTTTCTAAACCTTCTTGTAGAAAAGACAATATCCTAGGAATCCTAACCTTACTCCAAGAGTAACCTTTGGATTCACACCAATATAGGTATTTACGCCATATCTTATGGTAAATCTTTCTGGTAACAGGTTTCCTAGCCTGTATTAAGGTATCAATAACTGACTCAGAAAACCCACGTCTTGATAAAATCAAGCGTTCAATTTCCAAGCAGTCAGCTTCAGAGAAGTTAGACTTTGATGTTTGAAGGGACCCTGAATCAGAAGGTCCTGTTTCAGAGGTAGAGACCAAGGTGGACAGGATGACATGTCCACCAGATCTGCATACCAAGTCCTGCGTGGCCACGCAGGTGCTATTAGAATCACTGATGCTCTCTCTTGTTTGATTCTGGCAATCAATCGAGGAAGCATCGGGAAGGGTGGAAACACGTAAGCCATCCTGAAGTCCCAAGGTGCTGTCAGGGCATCTATCAGGACTGCTTCTGGATCCCTGGATCTGGACCCGTAACGAGGAAGCTTGGCGCTCTGTCGAGACGCCATGAGATCTATCTCCGGTTTGCCCCAACGTCGAAGTATTTGGGCAAAGACCTCCGGATGAAGTTCCCACTCCCCTGGATGAAAAGTCTGACGACTTAAGAAATCCGCCTCCCAGTTCTCCACTCCCGGGATGTGGATTGCTGACAGGTGGCAAGAGTGAGACTCTGCCCAGCGAATTATCTTTGATACTTCCATCATAGCTAGGGAGCTTCGTGTCCCTCCCTGATGGTTGATGTAAGCTACAGTCGTGATGTTGTCCGACTGAAACCTGATGAAACCCCGCGTTGTCAACTGGGGCCAAGCCAGGAGGGCATTGAGAACTGCTCTCAATTCCAGAATGTTTATTGGCAGGAGACTCTCCTCCTGACTCCATTGTCCCTGAGCTTTCAGAGAATTCCAGACGGCACCCCAACCTAGAAGGCTGGCGTCTGTTGTTACAATTGTCCAGTCTGGTCTGCTGAATGGCATCCCCCTGGACAGATGTGGCCGAGAAAGCCACCAAAGAAGAGAATTTCTGGTCTCTTGATCCAGATTCAGAGAAGGGGATAAGTCTGAGTAATCCCCATTCCACTGACTTAGCATGCACAGTTGCAGTGGTCTGAGGTGTAGGCGAGCAAAGGGTACTATGTCCATTGCCGCTACCATTAAGCCAATTACCTCCATGCATTGAGCCACTGACGGGTGTTGAATGGAATGAAGGGTGCGGCAAGCACTTTGAAGTCTTGTTAACCTGTCCTCTGTCAGGTAAATCTTCATTTTTACAGAATCTATAAGAGTCCCCAGGAAGGGAACTCTTGTGAGTGGAACGAGTGAACTTTTCTTTTCGTTCACCTTCCATCCATGTGACCTTAGAAATGCCAGTACTAACTCTGTATGAGATTTGGCAGTTTGAAAGCTTGAAGCTTGTATCAGTATGTCGTCTAGGTACGGAGCTACTGAAATTCCTCGCGGTCTTAGTACCGCCAGAAGAGTGCCCAGAACCTTTGTGAAGATTCTTGGAGCCGTAGCCAATCCGAATGGAAGAGCTACAAATTGGTAATGCCTGTCTAGAAAGGCAAACCTTAGATACCGGTAATGATTTCTGTGAATCGGTATGTGAAGGTAAGCATCCTTTAAATCCACTGTGGTCATGTACTGACCCTCTTGGATCATGGGCAAAATTGTTCGAATAGTTTCCATCTTGAACGATGGAACTCTTAGAAATTTGTTTAGGATCTTTAAGTCCAGGATTGGTCTGAAAGTTCCCTCTTTTTTGGGAACCACAAACAGATTTGAGTAAAACCCCTGTCCCTGTTCCGATCGTGGAACTGGGTGGATTACTCCCATTAACAAGAGCTCTTGTACGCAGCGTAGAAACGCCTCTTTCTTTGTCTGGATTGTTGACAACCTTGACAGATGAAATCTCTCTCTTGGAGGAGAGGATTTGAAGTCCAGAAGGTATCCCTGAGATATTATTTCTAGCGCCCAGGGATCCTGGACATCTCTTGCCCAAGCCTGGGCGAAGAGAGAAAGCCTGCCCCCCACTAGATCCGATCCCGGATCGGGGGCCCTCAATTCATGACGTTTTAGGGGCAGCAGTAGGTTTCCTGGTCTGCTTGCCCTTGTTCCAGGACTGGTTAGGTTTCCAGCCTTGTCTGTAGCGAGCAACAGCTCCTTCCTGTTTTGGTGCAGAGGAAGTTGATGCTGCTCCTGCTTTGAAATTACGAAAGGAACGAAAATTAGACTGTCTAGTCTTAGTTTTGGCTTTGTCCTGAGGCAGGGCATGGCCTTTACCTCCTGTAATGTCAGCGATAATCTCTTTCAACCCGGGCCCGAATAAGGTCTGCCCTTTGAAAGGTATATTAAGCAATTTAGACTTAGAAGTAACATCAGCTGACCAGGATTTTAGCCACAGCGCCCTGCGTGCCTGAATGGCGAATCCTGAATTCTTCGCCGTAAGTTTAGTTAGATGTACTACGGCCTCCGAAATGAATGAATTAGCTAGTTTAAGGACTCTAAGCCTGTCCGTAATGTCGTCCAGAGTAGCTGAACTAATGTTCTCTTCCAGAGACTCAATCCAGAACGCCGCTGCAGCCGTGATCGGCGCAATGCATGCAAGGGGTTGCAATATAAAACCTTGTTGAACAAACATTTTCTTAAGGTAACCCTCTAATTTTTTATCCATTGGATCTGAAAAGGCACAGCTATCCTCCACCGGGATAGTGGTACGCTTAGCTAAAGTAGAAACTGCTCCCTCTACCTTAGGGACCGTTTGCCATAAGTCCCGTGTGGTGGCGTCTATTGGAAACATTTTTCTAAATATCGGAGGGGGTGAGAACGGCACACCGGGTCTATCCCACTCCTTAGAAACAATTTCAGTAATTCTCTTAGGTATAGGAAAAACCTCAGTACTCGTCGGTACCGCAAAATATTTATCCAACCTACACATTTTCTCTGGTATTGCAACTGTGTTACAATCATTCAGAGCCGCTAACACCTCCCCTAGTAATACACGGAGGTTTTCCAGTTTAAATTTAAAATTTGAAATATCTGAATCCAGTCTGTTTGGATCAGAACCGTCACCCACAGAATGAAGTTCTCCGTCCTCATGTTCTGCAACCTGTGACGCAGTATCTGACATGGCCCTAATATTATCAGCGCACTCTGTTCTCACCCCAGAGTGATCACGCTTACCCCTTAGTTCTGGTAATTTAGCCAAAATTTCAGTCATAACAGAAGCCATATCCTGTAATGTGATTTGTAATGGCCGGCCAGATGTACTCGGCGCTACAATATCACGCACCTCCCGAGCGGGAGATGCAGGTACTGGCACGTGAGGCGAGTTAGTCGGCATAACTCTCCCCTCGTTGTTTGGTGAAATTTGTTCAATTTGTACAGATTGACTTTTATTTAAAATAGCATCAATACAGTTAGTACATAAATTTCTATTGGGCTCCACTTTGGCATTGCAACAAATGACACAGATATCATCCTCTGAATCAGACATGTTTAACACACTAGCAAATAAACTTGCAACTTGGAATACAATTCAATTAAAAACGTACTGTGCCTTTAAGAAGCACAGAAAATCTATGACAGTTGAAAATTAATAAATTGAAACAGTTATAGCCTCAATCCTTGTAAACAACACAACTTTAGCAAAGGTTTAATCCCATTAACAAAGATAACAATTTCTGAAAGCAGGAAACAAATTACAGAATAAAAGTTTTTATTTCAGTCAAACTATAATTCTCACAGCTCTGCTGAGAGAAATTACCTCCCTCAAAATAAGTTTGAAGACCCCTGAGTTCTGTAGAGATGAACCGGATCATGCAGGAAATACAATGAGCTGCTGACTGAAATAACTGATGCATAGAAAAAGGCGCCAAAACCGCCCCTCCCCCTCACACACAGCAGTGAGGGAGAACAGAAACTGACAGAAAAAAACAGATTTAAGCAACTGCCAAGTGGAAAAATGGTGCCCAAACATTTATTCACTCAGTACCTCAGCAAATGAAAACGATTTTACATTCCAGCAAAAACGTTAAACATAATTTCTAGTTATTAAACAGCTTTATGTACTTCTTACAGTGTAATTCTCTGAAGTGTAAAGTATACATACATGACATTATATCGGTATGGCAGGATTTTCTCATCAATTCCATTGTCAGAAAATAAAAGCTGCTACATACCTCTATGCAGATTCATCTGCCCGCTGTCCCCTGATCTGAAGATTACCTCTCCTCAGATGGCCGAGAAACAGCAATATGATCTCAACTACTCCGGCTAAAATCATAGCAAAAACTCTGGTAGATTCTTCTTCAAACTCTGCCAGAGAGGTAATAACACACTCCGGTGCTATTTTAAAATAACAAACTTTTGATTGAAGATATAAAACTAAGTATAATCACCATAGCCCTCTCACACCTCCTATCTAGTCGTTGGGTGCAAGAGAATGACTGGGAGTGACGTAGAGGGGAGGAGCTATATGCAGCTCTGCTGGGTGAATCCTCTTGCACTTCCTGTTGGGGAGGAGTTAATATCCCAGAAGTAATGATGACCCGTGGACTGATCACACTTAACAGAAGAAATAGTTTTTCCCTTAATGTGTTTACAATTGCTTTTTTTACCAACTGCAGAGTAAAAAATGAATGAAAATTAGCTTTTTAAGGTTTATTTCTGTATATTAAAGCTCTGATTTTGTGTTTTGAAGCCACAGCCTAATAAAATGGGTTGAGCTTGTAGGTATAATCAGATCTCATTACTGTATCACATTGTGCACATATACCTGCTTCTTTATCTTATATCTGTCCTTAAAACAATCACCAGTACTTTGAGAGAACAATGGAAAATCAACATTTTACTACCTTATCTCTGCTTTATCACACTGGGAGTGTAATTTCTTCTGCTGGCTGTGTTTACAAAGCTTATCTATAGCTGGTATGCGCGGCCACAAACTTTCAGAATAGGTGGGGATACCACATGCTAAATTAACAACTTCAAATGCCAATATAAGGGTAAAGGAGCTACTTGTAAACAATTTAATACACTCCAGCAGGTAAAGTGGATCATTGGGAACAAATTAAAGGGGAGAACATTTTTGAGTAAACTGTCCCTTTAAGGTTGTATAACCAATGGACTATAATGTATCTTAAAGGGAAAGTAGAGAACCTGTAATTACAAGAAATTTCTGTTGTGTTGCTATAGATTAACATATCAGCCAAGTATTAACATTTTTAAAATAAATTAACATTTTTACTGCAATTATTTTTCAATAACCAAACTTCACCCACCATTTGTCTTACTTGGAGGAGTCAATCTCGGCTTAAGTTCACAGACAACAAGGCTAGTCACTGTCATAATCTTAGTATAAAATGTATTGTTTTGCAGTAATCCATTTAGGGACATATATGTAGCAGAGTTAGCACTGATAAGTCAGCAGGGTGCTTTTTAAGTTATGAAAAGACAAAATTGCTCAGTTTTCAGAGTTAAATTACACGAAAAGGGGCAAAATAAATCATGAAAATATATTGCAAAGTTGTTTAATTACACATAACTAAACATTTATATACAAATCTCATGGCGTTTACTGTCCCTTTAACTTTAGATAGATTTTCCTCAAAAAGCATTTTATTAAAATAAATTTGATTTAAATAAATAAAAAAAAAATCGGATTATTTATTTAAAAAAATCATTGAATTGTATCCATCATGTCTTGCATTGACTTCTACAACTTATTTTACAATGGCATTTCCAACACTCTTCCCTGTCAATGTCCATTGTTCTTCTTAAAAAGTCTTCACTGATATACACCATTCAGCTCAACTTAAAACTGTAACTACATAATGTTTGCTGGTACTTGATATAAATTCTTGATATAGATGTCTCTACCTTGAGTTATATGGATATATTATTTACCCATTAGATCTTCTTTATTAATTTTAAGTGATTTGTTATAGGACTTAAGAACTTTTAACACATACTGTTCAGTTTTTAAAGGGACAGTATAGAATAGAATTGTTATTGTTTTAAAAGATAATCCCATTCCCCGGTTTTGCACAACCAACACAGTTATATTAATATACTTTTTACCTCTGTGATTACCTTGTATCTAAGCATCTTCTGACAGCCCCCTGATAACATGACTGACTATTTAAAATCTATTGAGTTGCATTTAGTACTGTGTTGTGCTAACTCTTTAATAACTTCATGGGTGTGAACACATTATCTATATGGCCCACATGAACTATCATTCTTCTGTTGTGAAAAGCAAATACAAAAGCATGCGATTAAGAGGCTGTCAATAGAGCCTTTGAAACCGGCAGACATTTAGGGGTTTAACAATAATAAAATACATTAAAGGGACACTGTACCCAAAAAATTTCTTTCGTGATTCAGATTGAGCATGAAATTTTAAGCAACTTTCTAATTTACTCCTATTATCAAATTGTCTTCATTCTCTTGGTATCTTTATTTGAAATGCAAGAATGTAAGTTTAGATGCCGGCCCATTTTTGTGAACAACCTGGGTTGTCCTTGCTGACTGGTGGATAAATTCATCCACCAATAAAAAAGTGCTGTCCAGAGTACTGAAACCAAAAAAAAGCTTAGATGCCTTTTTCAAATAATGATAGCAAGAGAACGAAGAAAAATTGATAATAGGAGTAAATTAGAAAGTTGCTTAAAATTGCATGCTCTTTGTGAATTACACAAGAAAAAATTTGGGTTCAGTGTCCCTTTAATATAACAATGTTGGTCGTGCAAAGCTGGGGAATGAGTAGTAAAGGCGTTATCTATCTTTTAAATAATAACAATTTTTGCGTAGACTGTCCCTTTAAGACAGTTTAAGTTTATGATAACATTAGCTGTACAGATAATTGAACCAAATAAGTTATCAATGATAACATGATGGCCAAGTTTTCTAGACATTATATTAAGTAGTGATTTTTAATGGCTCAATATGGCTGAAAGAATTTGGGAAACCATTATTGAGATTGATGTGCTATGTCAAACACAAAATACTCCCAGCTCAGTTTTATTTTAGTACAATAATCTGACATACAACCATAGCTGCTTACATTACAGGAACACCATTATTTCACAAAATGTAAGGTTAGTGTAGCATTGGCCTTGAAACAACTATGAAAAGATCAGCAACATGACTTGCTTTAGCATATTTTTATTTGAACAGCATAACCAAAATTAGGCAACAAACAAAGACCAAATATAGAAGGACAAGTAAAAGTCAATGTATTCTTATTTTCTAAGATCAATTTAGATAATTACTATAATAACAGTAGCCCCTCATTATGTTGTCAAGACAAACAAGTGCTAATGCAACGTTAGCAGAATTTCTTTTTAAAAAAAAAAATACAAATTGGAAGTGGTATGAGAAAGCTTCATTTAGTCACTTGGATCCCAATAGTATAGTAGATAGCTATGCACAACACTTCTAGATTCTTATTATTTGGAAATCTCTATATAAACACAGTTCTTATAAAACTGATAAACTAAAGGCACAACAGCAAGCCCAAAGAATTATTTCGATTTGGGTATTCTTTTTAAAGTAGTAGTCAATGCTATAATGTCACAGGGACAAGTACTATCATTGGTTATCAGGGGGTAAAAATATCCAATTTTAAAGGGACAGTCAAGTCCAAAAAAAAAACCTTTCATTTTTCAAATAGGGTATGTAATTTTAAACAACTTTCCAATTTACTTTTATCACCAATTTTGCTTTGTTCTTTTGGTATTCTTAGTTGAAAGCTAGATCTAGGAAGGCTCATATGATAATTTCTAAGCCCTTGAAGGCCGCCTCTAATCACATGCTTTTGTATTTGCTTTACACCGCAGGGGAGAGCTAGTTCAGGTAAACCCTATAGATAACATTGTGAGCACGCCAGTGGATTGTGGCAGACACTGCACTAATTGGCTAAAATGAAAGTCAGTAGATAATAAAGAAAATGTCATGTGATCAGGGGTCTGTCAGAAGATGCTTAGATACAAGTTAATCACAGAGGTAAAAAGTGTATTAATATAACTGTGTTGGTTATGCAAAACTGGGTAATGGGTAATAAAGGGATTATCTATCTTTTAAAACAACAAAAATTCTGGTGTTGACTGTCCCTTTAACTTTCTTCACTATAACACATTTGCTACTACCCTACAGATAAAACAATGTATAGATCTTAGATCATCTAATTCCTCACTATTTTGCAAAATACTTATCAAAAATGTGTTTAGTACCAATGCTGGAATTTGTTATGAGATTTTTCAGTGGCTCAGCAGGTTTATGGTCCCCATGGAAACTAAATCTCATTCCTTATACTCCACTCAGCTGGAGTATTGAATGTTGAGGCCTTTTGTGTATGATGATTTCTTCTGCAACCTTCCAGTAACAGACTTCAGTGTTTCCTCCTGACTCTTTTCTAATTGAGATGCAAATTAATCTCTGCGGCTGATTACACTTCCCTTAAAGCTTCTGAGAGGTGCAGCTGTAGCCAGAGTTTGCAAACGTTCCAACAAGTGACTTCAGCTGTCTTTACTTGAAAACGGCTGCCAAGCTTCTTCTGTCCTTTTTCAGATGGATTTGAATTAAAACGCCCAACTCTTCCACTCAACTGTCCATCAAATCACTACAATTACTTTGGGAAGTTGGCTGTGAAACTTGCATAGAACTTACCTTGAGAAACATATGTGAAACCCCATTATAATAATAGTGTTCCTTTTAGACCCTTAAGTTCCCCTAAAAGTTCAGCTTTAAGGGAAGGATAGAGCTGACTGAAGGCACCAATGAAACACTTCCAGTTGCACCTAGCAAACTTCTAAATACGGGGCTCAACAAGTTATATACATTTTAATGGCGCATTTTGTATATAACTATATTGATATGTGACTGCCGCTAATGCAAAGGTGATTTTAAAGAGACATTGAAGTCAATGCTTGTATTTATATATCCAAAGAGGGTACTTTAAAACATATGTTAGTTCTTGGTATCCTTTGTTGAAAAGCAGGAAAGTAAGCTCAGGAATGTGCACGTTTGCAGCACTATATAGAAGCAGTTTTGCAACAATGTTATACAATAGCAAGAGCACCAAATGGCAGCACTGTTTTCTGTCATGTAGAGCTCCATATGCACGCTACCTACCTAGATGTCTCTTCAACAGAGAATAACAAGAGAACAAAGAAAAAAAAATTGATACTAGAAGTAAATTAGAAACTTTTCAAAATTGTATTCTCTCTCTGACTCATATGAAAAATGCCTTTAACATATTTAGGAATAGCTATATAGAGCAGTATAAGGTCCACACAATGTTTTAACCCTTTCACTGCTTAGATATTTTGCAAAATCCATTTAATGCTTCAGCATTCATTGAAGTTATGAAATCCAGTGCTCTGTCACTTACCCACACAAGCCATTATAGCTTCTTTAGCTAATCATGCATGATCACAAATTACCTCTAGTATTAAAGTATACATAAAAAATGAGTACCAAGAACGCAAAACTGTGATTTTTTTTATTCTCGCATAATTTGGTGTACATGGTAAAAATTAGTGAGCAATTCCTTCATAAATCCTCCAAAATAAATACTTTGATTTCAGCATCAATTCACCTTCATAAACATCAACATCTAGGATTCTACAGCATTGTTTTTCATTACAAACTGAATATATATAAAAAGTAGAAAAACAGTATCCACCATATAAAATACTAGATATAGTTGTGATCTATACAAAATTATGATTTCAAAAGGGGTGACTCAATTTGTCAGTGTATGCAAGATCTCCCTCCTTAGTGAAACAAAAATTAAATAAACCCCCCCAATACATTTACATAAAATACCTGCACCACAAATCACTCTTTACAGATCCATAAAATGCAACCTGTTTCTGCACACTTCTCCAGTTTATCAAGATATCCTCAAATGCGTATTTACCCAGATAACCTATGAGCCTCAACTCAAATAAACCAATACAAGGTTAAGAGTTGCCGACACGTAACCGTTGCTACCATGATGATTAAAGGAAATGAAACCCATAATTTGAAGGATTTTATCACTCAAAAATTAGGTCTTACATTATAATTATATTTCTAGGTAGATAATAATGGCTTCTTTTTGCTACAAAGTTTCCAAAATAATTGAACCAATATACCACTTATGTAGGAATAAGATGCGTGATACACCCAGCCGCATCATTTTTTCAATATCCTTATGACATATGCAGATGACTGGCATTGCCAGGTTGAGCACCTTATTGCAACCTGAACATGTTTACCCTTAACTGAAAAATACACATTTCTTTTAAAGGTCTCTTCTTGGTGCATATATGGTGGCGTCAGAGAATACTGTAAATGACACCTATCAAACCGATGCACCTTAGAGTAACATGCAGGTTTTCCTCTTTCAAATGAAGTGTTGCATAAGTGATTTGTGGGCAGAAATAGGGGCTCCATAAGAACCTTTCTGCCCCAAAGAGAAAAGCCACAAGAAGATTCATGATGTCACTGCACATGCACTCAATGACATCACCGGATGTGGCCATCTTCAGGTGGCACACATAATGAGGAATATTTGGTCGCTTGTCATCATTACTGTAATGCAAGAAGCAGCTGAAAATAGAGAAGAAAACCTTCCTTTTTCACTTGCTCTGAAAATATATCCTCTGCACTAAAGAGGTTAAGATTTAAACAAAAGGAAACAGAGAGAAGGAAACAGAGAGAGGGCAACAAGTAGATAAGATAAAGTCTATAGTAAAGGCGAACGGTTTCTCAGACATGGTACGGTCCGCACTACTTATTCTTTTCACGGCAGCTGCACATTTTTTGGTTATTTTTCCTTTATGTAGAAACCTTATTTTCTTAAAATACACATTTTTAAATAAAATTTAAGCCTCAAACTTTACAATGGATTTAAAATAGCATGTAAACAATATTTAATTTGTAAAAGGAGTCATTTAATGGTCTGCCCCCCCCCATTTATTAAAGGGACATGTTACTCATATTCTAAAGCAGGGGTGCCCACAGTTTTTGTGTTGGAATCAACTTTTCAAATAACCAGCTCAACAAGATCTACCCACTAAAAATGGTCAGGGTCCTAAGCTTACATTCCTGCCTTTTCAAATAAAGATACCAAGAGAATGAAGAAAAATTGATAATAGGAGTAAATTAGAAAATTATTTAAAATTGCATGTTCTATATCTGAATTGTTAAAAAAAATGTGTGGTTCATATCCCTTTAACCGCTAAGCTGGATTTAATTTTTTTTTGTTTTTTACTATTTAAAAAAAAAAAAAATGTACACTTTATTTCTCCCCTAGATCCCCAAGACCTATACCGTTGGAAAGGTTAGGCGATCACCTTTCCAACGGTGGGTCTTGGGGTCTGTAGCTGCTTAGATGCCTGTGATACAGGCTTCTAAGCAGCATGCCCCCTTTCCCTATCTTGTCCATTGTAATTTTTAAATAAAGTTGCGCAGTGATGTCATCACGTCATTGCACGTGACGTCACCGCACGAAACTGGAAGCCCCGGCAATGCCTGTCACTAAACAGGCCCGATTGCTAGGTGGAGCGCTAGCCACGGCTCAACACTCAAGGGGTAATGTTGCATGATTTAGCAATACATGGATGTGCAAAAGCATAAAGATACAACAGATTATTCTTGACGACAAAAGTAGCACTGACTAATTCGGGTTAACAGGAGCAACCACTGCATTCAAATTACTGCCACTGACCCCTTTACTTTGTGCTGCAGGCTTGGCCTGATATGACCCAGTGAGGATTACACAAATAAATTTCAATAGCGCACCATGCAGACCATTTCTTACCGGGTCAACACGTTCATTTGCCAGACGTCAATCGGACTTGTTCCTTTAGTATAGCACAGCAGCCACCACCTTTACTTTTTCTATCTATTCACGCTTACCCTCCTAACTATACTATACCACCAAATCCATTGGGAGAGTACTCACTCAGCCATGCTTTTGATAGGTCAATTGTAGTTGTCGTTCAAAAATAATCTACATTGTTTGAAATTGATGTCCCTCAAGATCCAAACCTGTAGAACTTTTCGTGTCATACCATCAGACTGCTTAATGACCTGCCCCTTCACACACATGCGGTAGATAAAGCAGTATCCCTAGCAACCATACTCTACTTACGCCCCAGTGTTGAGATTGTGTAACTTGACCACATAATTTTGATCACATCGGCCACGATCTACCAGCAGGCCCGATCTACCTATAGGGCGCACCCCTGTTCTAAAGCACTTGAAAGTAATGTAGCATATACACTATCACTGAACGTCTATATAAAAAGGAAGATTTTTTTCCCCTCAAAATTTCTTCAGCTCTCCTGAAGAAGTGCTCTGTGAACAGTTATTCTTTAGTTACTGTTATCTCAATGTAGGGGGAAAAAAACCAATCAGTATCAGCAGTGCTGAGTTAACATTTGGCTTTACTGTGAGCTTGTCGGATTTCACCATAATCTTACAAGATTTCATAGTAGACTGCTCTCACAAATGCCAGATTGAAACTTCTTTGCAAGTCAAGGGACTAGCATCCTTATTGGTTTCCCATAAAGTCCTTCTACAATGGGATGTGGCATCTGATGTTTTTTTAAGGGCTCAAGATTTCAACTTAGAGGCTAGGAGTTTGAGTGGTTGATTCATAAGAATAAACATCCAGTAGAGGTGAAAAAGAAAATATGGGCAGACTCAATAGGTTCTTAACAGCAACCAAAATCTATATATCTCTGTTTCAAAGTTATACATGAGTTTTAATCTCTTGGTAAAGAATTTATAAACAGAACCTACGTCTGATTCTTGGTCAGTCAGCATATCAAGTATAAGCAAGAAGAAAACAACAACTAACCCTAGAGCAGTTATCTAAAACCTGCCCTTAGAGACCACCAAAAACAAAACAAAACAGGGTATAAAATATTTCTCAGCTTGAATATAGTTAATCAGTAAACAATCATTCTGAACAAGCCAATTGAGCTGCTCTATACCCCTGGGGACAACAACAAGAATTGGCATTGAAGATGAGCTGTGTGCATAGACTTAAATGATACTGATGTGAAGGCTGGGTAATTGACTCAAGGTGAATCACCAAATAATTTTTTTTTTTTCTCCAAAGGAATTTTTTTCTAAATAAACTAGCTGCTTAGATGGGTGCATTGCACATAGCTGCAGTTCTTTAGGGCAGTCAGAGAGTTAAAGGGACAGTCAAAATTAAACTTTAGTGATTCAGATAGGGCATGCAATTTTAAACAACTCTCCTATTTACTTTTATCATCACATTTTCTTTGTTCTCTTGGTATTATTTGTTGAAAGCTAAACCTAGGTAGGCTCATATGCTAATTTGAAGGCCGCCTCTTATGTTAGCGCATTTGACTGTTTTTCACAGCTAGAGGGCATTCGTTCATGTGTGCCATATAGATAACATTGAGCTCCTGCACATGAAGTTACCTAGGAGTACCTAGGAGTCAGAATCGATTGGCGAGAATGCAAGTCTGTTAAAAGAACTGATATAAGAGGGTAGTCTGCAGAGGCTTAGATACAAGGTAATCACAGAGGTAAAAAGTATATTAATACAACCAAGTGGGTTATGCAATTGCAAAACTGGAGAATGGGTAATAAAGGGATTATCTATCTTTTTAAACAATAAAAATTCTGGAATAGACAGTCCTTTTAAAATGTGCAATTTTACAAAGAAAGAGATGCACTGCAGGGGACTAAAGCAGGAGCCCAATCTACTTGTCCTGATTTGCAAAATAATTTTAACCAAAACTGTATTTAACATAGTTTTTTATTGATAACAACTTAGGCAGCAATCAATGCACTGAACCTCAGATAAAGCAATAAGCAGATGCATTAGTATTTTGAAAAACATACAACATTGTATTACACAAAAAGACCCAAATCTGAGTATCTAACCCCACAAGGGGTCCACCCAGGGAACACATTTTCCATTCTACTAACTTATAACTGAAGACAGTGCCTGAGACACCAATCTAAAAGTAATATGGGTATAACACCAGATCATAACCTAGCCCTAAAGAGTGTACATTACAGAACTAATACTATGGAAAAGTACAAAGTAAACTTCTTACACAGACTAAAGGATGCGTTGTAACATGTTGCAAGCACATGAAAACCCCCCAAAAATATGCTTTCTATATTACCCTACAATGCACAAAACTTTTTCTTCTGAATTGGGATAAAAAAAAAAAAAAAGTGCAACTTTTTTTAAATGTATATTTAGTGGCCCTAAAAACCTAAATTCATGCTTACCTGATAAATTTGTTTTCTTTCTTGACACGGTGTGTCCACGGATCATCATCAATTACTGTTGGGAATATCACTCCTGGCCAGCAGGAAGAGGCAAAGAGCACCACAGCAAAGCTGTTAAATATCACTCCCCTACCCACAATCCCCCAGTCATTCGACCAAAGGGAAAGGAGAGAAAGGAAGTAACACAAGGTGCAGAGGTGCCTGAGGTTTATATAAAAATAAACTGTCTGAATACAGGGCGGGCCGTGGAGTCACCGTGTCAAGAATCTGTTCCACAGAAGCTTCATTTTTGAAGGCCCAGGAAGAAGAAACAGCCCTTGTGAAATGAGCTGTGATTTTCTCAGGAGTTTGCTGTCCAGCAGTCTCATATGCCAAGCGAAGAATGCTCTTCAGCCAAAAGGAAAGTGAAGTAGTTGTAGCTTTCTGACCCTTGCGTTTCCCAGAAAAGCAAACAAACAATGCAGAAGACTGACGAAAGTCCTTATTATGCAACAAGCGTTCTTTGTGAGAAGAAGGATTAGGACACAAAGAAGGTACAACGATTGCCTGATTAATATTCTTTGGGCAGGAAACCAAACTTAGTACGGAGAACCACCTTATCAGAGTGAAATATAAGATAAGGAGAATCACACTGTAAAGCAGAGAGTTCAGAAACTCTCCAAGCAGAGTAAATAGCAACAAGAAAAAAAAAAAAAAACTTTCCAAGATAACATCTTAATATCTAAAGCATGCATAGGCTCAAACGGAGCCCGTTGTAAAACTTTAAGAACAAGGTTAAGACTCCATGGGGGAGTAACAGGCAGAATTCTAACAAAGGCCTGACAAAACGATTGCACGTCTGGCACATCCGCTAAGCGCTTATGTAACAAAATAGACAATGCCGAAATCTGAACCTTTAGAGTACTTGCCGAGAAACCCTTCTCCAAACCATCCTGGAGAAAGAACAAAATCCTAGGAATCCTTACTCTACTCCAAGAGTATCCTTTGGATTCACACCAATACAAGTATTTACGCCAGATCTTATGGTAAATCCTGAGAGTCACAGGCTTACGATCCTGAATCAAGGTCTCAATGACTGACTCTGAAAATCCACGCTTAGATAAAACTAAGCATTCAATCTCCAAGTAGTCAGCTTCAGAGAAACAAGATTTGGATGAAGGAAGGGACCCTGAAGAAGGCAGTCAGTCTCCAAGGTGGAAAGGATGACATTTCCACTAGGTCAGCATACCAAATCCTGCAAGGGCAACGCCGGGGCTATGAGAATTACAGACGCCCTCTCCTGCTTGATTCGAACAATGACTCATGGAAGGAGAGCGAACGGAGGAAACACGTATGCTAGACTGAAGTTCCAAGGAACTGCCAGAGCATCGATCAGAAATGCCTGCGGATCTCTTGACCTCAAGCCATATCTCGGAAGTTTGGCATTCTGATGAGAAGCCAGGAGAACCAACTCCGGCTGCCCCCACTTAAGGGTCAAGCTGGAAAACACATCCGAATGAAGTTTCCACTCCCCGGGATGAAAAGTCTGCCTGCTCAGAAAATCCACTTCCCAATTGTCCACTCCTGGAATGTGGATCGCAGAAAGACAGCAGTTGTGGGTCTCCGCCCACTGAATAATTCGGGCCACCTCTGTCATGGCCAAGGAACTCAGAGTTCCCCCCTGGTGGTTGATGTAGGCCACCAAGATGATGTTGTCCGACTGGAATCTGATAAACCGGGCTAAGGCTAACTGAGGCCAGGCCAGAAGAGCATTGAAGATTGCTCTCAGCTCCAAGATGTTTATGTGCAGGACTGACTCCTCCTGGGTCCATAAGCCCTGAGCCTTCAACAAGCCCTATACTGCTCCCCAACCTAGAAGGCTGGCATCCGTGGTCACAATCACCCAGGAGGGTCTGCGGAAGCAAGTACCATGGAAAAGATGATCCTGATTTAGCCACCACAGAAGAGAGTCTATTGACGCCTGATCTAGATCTACACGCGGAGACAGGTCTGTATAGTCCCTGTTCCATTGTCTGAGCATGCATAACTGCAGAGGTCTGAGACGGAACCGAGCAAACGGAATGATGTCCCTGGAAGCCACCATCAGACTGATTACCTCCATACATTGAGCCACTGACGGCCATGGAGAGGACTGAAGGTCAAGACAAGATTCGAAAATACGAACCTTGTAGCTGGAACCAGAGAACTTTTTTCCCAGATTCACCTTCCATCCGTGGGATCGAAGAAAAGACAACAAGATCTCCGTATGAGATTCTGCTTGTTGAAAAGATGGTGCCAGAACCAGAATGTCGTCCAGAAAATGTGCCACTGCAATGCCCCGAGATCGAAGCACAGCTAAAAGGCCGAATGTAAGGGCCACGAACTGGAAATGATTGTCCAAAAAGGCGAATCTCAGAAACTTGTGATGGTCCCTGTGAATGGGAACATGAAGGTATGCATCTTTTAGGTCTATGGTTGTCATGAACTGAACCTCTTGTACCAAGGGAAGAATGGATCGTATAGTCTCCATCTTGAAGGATGGCACTCTGAGAAACTTGTTTAAACATTTTAGATCTAGGATTGGTCGAAAAGTTCCCTCTTTTTTGGGAGCTACGAACAGATTTGAGTAAAATCCCAGACTCCTTTCCTGAAAGGGAACTGGAACTATTACCCCCAGGGTGCAAGGTCCTTGACACACTGTAAGAACGCCTCTCTTTTTATCTGGTATACATATAATCTGGAGAGGAGAAACCTGCCTCTGAGAGGAAAAGATTTGAAGTCTATTTGTATCCCTGGGAGAATGTCCACCGCCCAGGGATCCGGAATATCTATTATCCAAGCCTGGGAAAAAAGAGAGAGTCTGCCCCCTAAAAGATCCACTCCCGGATTGGGGGACAACCCTTCATGCTGACTAGGAATCAACTGAAGGCTTTTTAGATTGCTTTCCCTTATTCCAGGACTAGTTGGGCTTCCAGGAAGGCTTGGCTTGATCTTGCTTGGAGGAAGGGGAGGAAGACTTGCCTTTAAAGTTATGAAAGGAACAAAAATTACTATGACGTCCCTTCTGCTTATTCTTTTTATCTTGAGGAAGAAAAGAACCATTCCCTCCAGTAAAATCTGAGATAATATCTGCCAAACCAGGTCCAGACAAGGCCTTACCCTTGTAAGGAATAGCCACGAGCTTAGATTTAAATAAAACATCCGCAGACCAGGACTTCAAACACAAGACCCTGCGGGCTAGGACAGCAAAACCAGAAATTTTGGCTCCCAGTTTAATAACCTGTAAGGAAGCATCTGTAATGAAGGAATTGGCTAACTTGAGAGCCTTAATCCTGTCCTGGATCTTATCAAGAGGGGTATCAGTCTAAAGAGATTCAGACAATGCATTAAACCAGTAAGCTACAGCGCTGGTAACAGTGGAGATACACACTGCAGATTGCCATTGTAGACCCTGGTGAACATGCATCTTTTTTAGTAAAGCCTCGAATTTTTTATCCATTGGATCTTTAAAAGAACAACTATCCTCTATGGGAATAGTAGTGCCCAACGCACAAAACTACATGTCCCGGGCGTCAGGCGATAGGAATTGTGCATCCCGGCACTATCAAACACATCAAGCATTTCTAGAAAGTATGCATATTGATTCATCAGTTTCAGAAACAAAACAAACAAGGTAGTGATCAGCTTTAGTTATTTCTTGCCTGCAAAAAAGTAGAAACACACTCAGAGAAGAAACCGATAACTCTGCCCTACTATTCAGACCGGTTTAAAGAAAAAAAACATCTCCTACTAAAAGATGCTTGGGCCAAAGTGATAGTTTTCAGATTTCCTTGTTTGATTTGTTTGACACAAGACACCAATGCAACTGCAAGAAAGACTCTTGTATTGATAAAGCCAGCAACATGGTCTAATTCCTTAAAGTTGATGGATGTTAAAAGAGGAGACCATTGAGAAGGTCAATTCCCATGAGGTGATTCCAATCAGCACCAAAGCCCATGAGAGTATAGTCTTATGAAAGACCAGTTGGAGTATCTGCTCCCATCAACCACAAAATGTCAGTCCTGAAAAAGGACCTCAATGGGCTGAAAGGCGTAGACGTGACCTGACTGTCTATCTCTGTGGTTTGCCATTGTATCATACTGCATCCGGTAAGCACTTTATATTTTAGTTGTGCTGGGGAGCAATTACTATTCTATGGTGTGTTTTTGTATTTTCTGTATTTTTACTTTAGGGATCTGTGTCATTATTTATGGATATTAATATATAGAGGGATTGAATATAATTGGTATACCAGAAGAACTTTTTTTTGGATCTATTCATTTTTTTTTATTCAACAATTCCATCTTGACCCTTATTGTATGCTGGGACATTTTATAATATCTTAGATAGAGACTTGCATTTTTGTGTTGATACATTTTGCTAATGTTTCATAGAAATGTATGCAAGATTTGCTTCATATTTTTTGTAATAATTTTCTGATACATCACATTTACTATGTATCAAGTTTTGTTAGTAGAAGGAATATATTTAGCTGTTGTTTCTCACTACTATTGCATTAAATTCTGGAGATTCAAATTAGGATTATATTCCTAATTGTAAATTAAGATCTGGGTGTAATAGTTTTATGATTGCTACTTGAGGGCCAGATAATTCGGTAATACATTACAGAAATGAAATTTAATCCAAGGTAAAAAACGAATGCAAAAATAAATGTTTACTTACCGATTCATGACCTATATCTCATGATTTTGACGCTACTATTACAGGAAAACTTTGGTACAAAGGATACAAGCTCTGGTAGAGGGGTATGAGAGACTTTACAGCTCTGCTGGCATTTATGCAGGTTGCACAAACAAGACTTGGCAAAAGTTTCTCCGTTAGAATTGCTCCATCAAAAAGTGGACCAAAAAATGGCACCTGGAAAGACATAAAAATAGAACTTTATTAGCATAAAGTGAAATAACAGTTTAATAACTAGATCACACTAAGATATCATTAGGTATCTACCAATCTCATCCTATTCTTGAAGTTAAATGCACACAGTATAGTTATACTTTTCAGTAAATATGTCTGATAACATATAACTTATATAAGTAGAACAGATTTATTTGAAATGAATGTCTCATCATATGTATAGAACTCTGCACTTTCAAGCAGCCCTGCATAATGAACAGTATAAACAAAAATACTGAAATGTAGGACTCATGCTTTATTTAAAAATCAAATCAATGCATCAAACATACAAAAAGGATTACAGTTAAAGTTAAAAAAGCAGTACATTTTAAGATGAAAGACATTAAGGAAATATTAACGTTAATACTAACAGTGGGGATTAAAACAAATACCCAAATATTTATCATCTACAGAGAACAAAGTCTATGGACAGGTTCCTACAAGCGCTGTGGGTGACTTTAGAAAAAGAAGCAACCTTTCTTACTATACTTTAAAGGAACATGGTAATGCAGTACTAAAGCTCTCATTCATTAGGCTAAACTGTGTTTAGCCCATGAAAAGACTTAAAGGGACAGTTACTTTAAAAAAAACTCATGATTCAGATAGAACACACATTTTTAAACAACTATCCAAATTACTTCTATTATCTAAGTTGTTTTGTTCTCTTGGCATCATTTGTTGAAAAGCACACCTAGGTAGGTTCAAGAACAGCAATGCACTACTGGGAGCTAGCAGGTGATTGGTGGCTTCACATTTATGCCTCTTCATTGGCTAACCCAGAGTATTCAGATAGCTTTCAGTAGTGAATTGTTGCTTCTTCAACAAAGGATTTATAGAAAATTAAAACAAATTCCATAATAGAAGTAAATTTAGAAATTGTTTGCTCCACCTTAATCATGAAAGAAACAATTTGGGTTTCATTTCCCTTTATCCATTCTGTATCTGCAAACCGTTGTAGCTCTTGAGCTGGACACATCAAGAGACATTGGCGAAAAAAAAGGAGTTTGATCATTTCATTATTGTATTACCATTCACACCTGAACATTAAATAGCAAAGGGTACAGTAATTTGTTTGGTTAGATCTAAGTTTAAACTATGTACAGAACAAAAAATTAAACTTTGCTTTGATAATTATTCTTGATCATTTAATGTTTCTCTAAAATAGATTGTCTCACTTTCTAATTAGAACAAAAATAATATGCCAGCAGCCTTAAGAAGAAAAAAAAAATAATAATAAAAATTATATCTGAAAAACAGGGGCAGAACCAACATATTGCACATGCAGATGATTAACTTCCACATCAAATACCAAAAATAATGAAGAATTTAATTTTTTTTCTTTTTTCAACATAAGAATATATGCTATGCCTTGCTAAACCATCAATCAGCAAGCGCTACCCAGGTGCTGAACCAAAAATGTGTAGGCAGCTAAGCTTACATTCTTATTTTTTTAAATAAACATACCAAAAGAACAAAAAATTGATAATAGGAGTAAATTAGAAAGTTGCTTAAAATTGCAAGCTCTATCTGAATCATGAAAGTTTAATTTTGACTAGACTATCCCATTAAAACTTAAAGAGATAGTAAAGTCCAAATTAAACTTTCATGATTCAGATAGGGCATGTAATTTTAAACAACTTTCGAATTTACATTTATCATCAAATTTGCTTTGTTCTCTTGTTATTCTTAGTTGAAAGCTAAACCTAGGTATGCTCATATGCTAATTTCTAAGCCTTTGACAGTTTTTCACAGATAGAGGGCATTAGTTCATGTGTTTCATATAGATAATATTCTGCTCATGCACGTGAAGGTATTTAAGAGACAGCACTAATTGCCTGAAATGTAAGTCTGTCAAAAGATCTGAGATAAGGAGGCAGTCAGCAGAAGTTTATGATGGCCAGTGGGGGTGAGGGAGTTAAGAGAGCTGTTTGGTAGGGATTAGGGGTTGTGAGGTGTCAGGTGGGAGGGTAATCTCTACACTACAGATAAAATTAACTTTACAAGATACCTGATAAACCCTTTAACTATCAGGAATAATAGAAATGTGGCACACAGCTGCAATAAGCAGCATTCTAAATACAAAAAAGCAATGACAAAGTCATATATGTCTTATTTCTAAACAAAGGGGATCCCAGAGAAGCTTTTACAATAATTTGTGCCGTGATTACACAAGCGGTATGTAAATAATTTCAGTGAGAAACCCTTGGATTGTCTACTAGCACGCACAAACACTAAGTTGTGCAACAAACGTTCTTCAGAACCATGACAAGAGAAGGAACAACAATTTCCTGATTAAAACTTCTTTCCGAAACAACTTTAGGAAGGAACCTAACTTAGTACGAAGAACAGCCTCATCTGCATGAAAGATAAGGCGAATCACAGTGCAAAGCTAGAGTTCCGACACTCTCCGAGCAGAAGAGATAGCAATAAGAAACAAAACCTTCCAAGATAACAACTTAATATCTATGGAATGCAATGGCTAAAACTGTGCTTGCTGCAAAACTTTAAGAACAGATTTAAACACAGGCCTAATACTGACCAAGGCCTTACAAAAAGATTGCATATCTGGCAGGCCGCCAGATGCTTATGCAGCAAAAAAGATAATGCAGAAAACCAATCCTTCAGAGTTCTCCAGGCCTTCCTGTAGAAAGGACAAAATTCTAAGAATCCTGACCCTACTCCAAGAGTAGCCCTTGGATTCACACCAATAAAGATATTTATGCCATATCTTATGGTAAATCTCTCTCGTAACAGGCTTGCAAGCCTGACTCATGGTCTCAATGACCAACTCAGAAAAACCACGCTTAGACAGAATTAAGCGTTCAATCTCCAAGCAGTCAGCTTCAGAGAAACAAAATTTGGATGTAAGAAGGGACCCTGAATCAGAAGGTCCTTTCTCAGAGGAGATCACCACGGTAGATGAGATGAAATCTCCAGTAGGTCTGCATACCAGATCCTGTGAGGCCACGCAGAAACTATTAGAATTACCGACGCTCTTCTCCTGTTTGATACGAGCAATGACTCGTGGAAGGAGAGCAAACGGAAGAAACGGGTATACCAGCCTGAAATCTCAAGGAACCGCCAGAGCATCTATCAGAGCGCCCTGAGGATCTCTTGACTTTGAATCGAACCATGGCAGCTTGGCATTTTGCAGACACCCTCAGATCCAACACTGGCACCCATTTGAGGAATGAAAAATCTGTCTGCTCAGGAAATCCGCTTCCCAGTTGCTTCCTGGAATGTGGATGGCAGATAGACAACAATTGTGAGCTTCCGTCCTCTGAACAATCCAAGTCACCTCCTACATGGCAAAGGCACTCCGAGTTCCTCCCCAGTGGTTGATGTAAACCATTGAGATGAAATAGTCTGATTGGAACCAGGCTAAGGATGACTGAGGCCAAGTCACCAAAGCATTGAAAATCGCTCTCAACTTCAAAATGTCCATAATCCCTGCCTCTTAAACAAGACCCAGACTGCTTTCCAGCCCAGCAGGGAGATGTCCGTGGTCACATCACCCAGGAATGTCTCTAGAAGCCTGAGACAGATGCTTCCTGAAACTTTTTATAAAACCCAGTAAAAGGGATGTCCATGGTCAACCCTCAGACCAATTCCCTCCATACATAGAATCACTGAAAAGCGAAGGTAAAAACAACTACAGCTAGGTCCAAACTCCCAGCCTTCAGGTTGCAAAATGGCTATATAGCGGACCACGGGAGCCTTGCTGTTGACCAGACAGAAGAATGCAGAGAAAGAAAAATGAATAAATCCTTGATTATCTGACCTCTGTTAAAAATCTTCTTCTAGATAGAGAATCTATTAAGGTCCCCAAATATTCACCCTTGTAGATAGAACAAGGGAACTCTTCTCCAGATTAATTTCACATTCATGGGAAAGTAGATTGGACAAGATCTCTAGAAAGATAGTTTGCTCAAATTAAGAAAGACACCTAAATGATATATTGTCCAGAAAACACCCTTGCAATACCCCAAGACCTAAAGGTCTGTCAAGAAAAAAAATTGATGATCCCAAATCAAGGAAACAATAAAACCTTCAGGTCTATGTTTGATATAAACAGGCCCTCTTAAAACAAAGGAGAAAGGATACTACTTTGAAGGGCAGAATCTGAGTTACTAGAGGTAATTACCTAGATCCCGTTCCCAAACTGGGACTGTAACTATCACGCCCAGAGAGGAAGATACTGAACCCTGTTCAAGGAATGCCTCTCATCATACATGGATTGCAGATACTGTAGAAGAGAAATCTGCCCCTAGGAGGAAATCTTAGATTGGACAAAAGGCATGACTGACCCTGCAGAAAGAGGAAAAATAAACTTTCCTTTAGTCTTATTCTCTTGACGTGAGGTAGGAAAACCCTTTTTTGTACCCTCAAAGTCAGAGGATAATTGTGCTAGACCAAGCACAAACAAGGTCTCATCCTTAAAAGGAGACGCCCGAAACGTGAATTTGGAGGAAACATCAAGCATTGAACCTGCAACTGCATTAGTATAAAGCCTAAGTTGTACCAATAAACCACAGGTAGGCTTATCTGCTGACCGAGAATTCAGTCACAATGCTCTTAACCATGGATCCATTAAGGATAAGCTACCCTCCATAGGGATAAAAAAATTCTGAGCCGTAGTAGAAAATCTCCCTTCTACTAGGGCCCCGTGCATTTTTAATGGGGTCAACAACAGGAAAATCCATTAAAGGAAAGTAGGCAGGGAGAAAAGTATCCCTAGCTCTCCTACACCTGTAAAAATTTCCATAGCACATCTAGAAACCTTTCCGCAAAGGAAGGAACATCATAGAAATGATCAAGTTTACAAAACTTCCAAGGTTTGACAACGACAGGGATATCGATGTCGTCCAAATGGCTAAAACCTCCTTTAACAGTAGACGAGGTGTGCAAGCATACATCTGAAGGAGATGACTTCAGCATCAGATGAAGGAATTATACTATCCACATCTGAGATTTCACTCTCAGAAACTACCTGCAAATCTTCCTCACCAGGCTTAGGAGAGAGAAACACCTGCGTAGCAGAAAGTGGAGCAGAAACCATACTGAACTTTAAATGTCCTCTTGCATTTTTCCCTGCAGGTAAGGAAAAACAGAAAAGGCAGCAGCTATCGCTGAGGTCACCTGAGCTGCAAAATCTGTAGGCAAATACACTCCTCCAGGAGATAACGAGCACTGCAGGGCACTACATGTGACGCCATAGAGGCTTGGGATGTATAAGGAGAAAGCTGTGGCATTGCCTAAACAGTATCATCCTAGGAGACAATGGCTCAGAGGCAACACTATCTCTAACTCAGGAGATTCAGCGAGGAACACATATAATTGCATATTTAAAGACAATATTTAGTGTCTGAGAACCAAACAGAATTCATTGGAAAAGAAAATCTGAGAGGACATGATGAATTCACCATTTAATATTTTAATATTTAATATTAAAAAAACATAAATTATGCTTACCTGATAATTGCATTTCCATCTGTGGGAGGAGAGTCCACTGCTTCATTCATTACTTGTGGGAATTAAGAACCTGGCCACCAGGAGGAGGCAAAGACACACCAGCCAAAGGCTTAAATACCTCTCCCACTCCCCTTATCCCCAGTCATTCTGCCAAGGGAACAAGGAACAGTAGGAGAAATATCAGGGTATAAATGGTCCCAGAAGAACAATATTAAATTTAGGTCCGCCCCCCCGGGGAAACGGGTGGGAGCAGTGGACTCTCCTCCCACAGATGGAAATGAAGTGATCAGGTAAGCATAATTTATGTTTTCCATCTTAATGGGAGGAGAGTCCACTGCTTCATTCATTACTTGTGGGAACAAATACCCAAGCTCTAGAGTACACTGAATGAAGAAAACGGGAGGGTAAAAGGAGGCGGACCCTATACTGAGGGCACCACAGCCTGCAGAACCCTTCTCCCAAAAGCTGCTTCCGACAAAGTAAAAACATAAAATATGTAAAATGTTGCAAAAGAATGTAAAGAGGACCAAGTAGACTCCTTACAAATCTGCTCCATAGAAGCCTCGTTCTTAAAGGCCCAAGAAGAGGCCACAGCTCTAGTTGAATGAGCCGTAATCAAGTAGTAAGAAGTGAATACAGCGCCAACAAGAGGCCAAGGGATAAATATACTCACAGAGAGATAAAAGAAGATTATTTAATGAACCATGTTAAAAAGCATCAGTAATAAAAGACTATATATAAAAAATGTAAAAAGCACATATAAATAAAATTACACTTACAGGAATATCTTACAGAAGCGGCCAAAGCTGATAATTACAATAAAAACAGAGGTAATAACAGGTGATCAGTGTGAGTGGTACACCAGAATAAGAGTGTATACTAATAAAACAGAATTAGCCTAAGTACAACTATAACAAGTGCATCAAGCAAAAAACTAATAAACAATAGTACAAACAATAGTGTTCAAAAATAGTGAAATGCACTGCAGTGCAAAAAAAAGGGGGGGGGGAGCAAAATAATTGTATAGATACGATCAAATAGTGAGTGAGTGCAAATGGATATAAAAATGCTAGCTACTTAATCCAGTGAGGTTAAGATATAATTAAATAAAATACACAATATGCAATAACATAAAAAATAAAATACACAATATGCAATAACATAAAAAAATAAAATATAATCCAAAAAAGTGTTCAAAAAGTTGATCAACAAATGTTAGTGAAGAACAAAAATAAGTCAATCAAAACTAAAAAGTGGAAAAAATGGGTGATGAAAAGCAAGGTGAAAGTGAGGAAATTGATTCCTTCCAATGTTAGTTACTTTAACAGATCCAAATTCCTGAGTGTGGTAGCTGAAGTAGCTGATTGGATCCTAGCACCTGTCAGCTGCTCCTATGGTATCCTAAAAAATGTCCCTGTAAAAAAAAAAATTCACAACATAGTGTATCCAATATGAGAATGAAGTAAAGATTAAAGTAATGCTTACCAATATGTCAACGCGTTTCTGCCCTCAAAAAAGGGCCTTTCTCAAGACTAGAATATTGGTAATGGCAGCTAACCTTATATGCAGTTTAGAAGTAGCCTATATGGTAGTTTAATTGATTAATTGTATTGTTTGGGCGCCAAATCCCTCCACTTCCTGTGTAACATCTAAAAGATTCCCCCATAAAGTGTAGCATCACTTCCTGTGTAACATCTAAAAGATTCCCCTCCACTTCCTGTGTAACATCTAAAAGGTTCCCCCATAAAGTGTAGCATCACTTCCTGTGTAACATCTAAAAGATTCCCCTCCACTTCCTGTGTAACATCTAAAAGATTCCCCCATAAAATGTAGCATCACTTCCTGTGTAACATCTAAAAGATTCCCCTCCACTTCCTGTGTAGCATCTAAAAAATTCCCCCATAAAGTGTAGCATCTCTTCCTGTGTAACATCTAAAAGATTCCCCCATATGGCAAACCGGAAGTATATAAATTTTCCCGGATTAATTTTATACATATCTAAATATATAGGTCATTCAAAAGGCATGTATATGGCCTTAGATTTATCCAGTTGTTTCTTTCTCAATTGCTGGTATCTTTGTTTTGGCTTACCGGTTTCAAGCCCAATATCGGAGCTACCCGGTAGTGACGTAACCGTTGACGTCACTTCCGGTCCGGCGATATTACATAGACAAGCCGCTAGCAACATTAGCATGCTGTACAATGCTAATATATGCGGCTGTCAATTACGCCTCCCATCTAGTATATTAAATCCTTAGAGAGCCCTGGGGATAAAGATGTCAGAACAATGCCCACCAATGTGTCACTAAAGGGGATAAGTGTCAAGGCACTATTGGCCCCCAAAACGTTATAACGATAGATAAAGGCTATGTAATCACAAATATTGAGATTTACAAAAAACTAACACATATTTTATGTCAGTGGGACAAAGGAAACAATAAAAACAATAACGGCAAGTATTTTTGGAAATGAAATAACGGTTTTGTTATCTATTTCTCTTAAGTCCAAAGGGGTCAGATAATATTTTCTTTCTATAGCCATATTTTATATATTATATATATCCATCATTACACTAGTAGATGGATTGAATGATCTCAAATATTATAATATGTGTTAACATATTGCCAAAGTGTGTTTAAGATAAACTGGTAGTGGATTAAGTGATCTTAAATATTATAATATGTGTTAAAATATGGTTAAAATATTTTGAGATATGTTTGACATTTCATAAAGAGAAGAGAAGTTGTATATACTTTTATGGATCCTTCAATGTCATATACCACTCACACTGATCACCTGTTATTACCTCTGTTTTTATTGTAATTATCAGATTTGGCCCTTTGAGCCGCTTCTGTAAGATATTCCTGTATTTGTAATTTTATTTATATGTGCTTTTTACATTTTTTATATATAGTCTTTTATTACTGATGCTTTTTAACATGGTTCATTAAATAATCTTCTTTTATCTCTCTGTGAGTATATTTATCCCTTGGCCTCTTGTTGGCGCTGTATTCACTTCTTACTACTTGATTACGGCTCATTCAACTAGAGCTGTGGCCTCTTCTTGGGCCTTTAAGAACGAGGCTTCTATGGAGCAGATTTGTAAGGAGTCTACTTGGTCCTCTTTACATTCTTTTGCAACATTTTACATATTTTATGTTTTTACTTTGTCGGAAGCAGCTTTTGGGAGAAGGGTTCTGCAGGCTGTGGTGCCCTCAGTATAGGGTCCGCCTCCTTTTACCCTCCCGTTTTCTTCATTCAGTGTACTCTAGAGCTTGGGTATTTGTTCCCACAAGTAATGAATGAAGCAGTGGACTCTCCTCCCATTAAGATGGAAAACATAAATTATGCTTACCTGATCACTTCATTTCCATCTGTGGGAGGAGAGTCCACTGCTCCCACTCGTTTCCCCGGGGGGGCGGACCTAAATTTAATATTGTTCTTCTGGGACCATTTATACCCTGATATTTCTCCTACTGTTCCTTGTTCCCTTGGCAGAATGACTGGGGATAAGGGGAGTGGGAGAGGTATTTAAGCCTTTGGCTGGTGTGTCTTTGCCTCCTCCTGGTGGCCAGGTTCTTAATTCCCACAAGTAATGAATGAAGCAGTGGACTCTCCTCCCACAGATGGAAATGCAATTATCAGGTAAGCATAATTTATGTTTTTTTAATATTAAATATTAAAATATTAAATGGTGAATTCATCATGTCCTCTCAGATTTTCTTTTCCAATGAATTCTGTTTGGTTCTCAGACACTAAATATTGTCTTTAAATATGCAATTATATATGTGCTTTTTAAATTTTTTATATATAGTCGTCTTATTACTGATGCTTTTTAACATGGTTCATTAAATAATCTTCTTTTATCTCTCTGTGAGTATATTTATCCCTTGGCCTCTTGTTGGCGCTGTAGTCACTTCTTACTACTTGTGCATATTTTTTGGTGGTCGGTTAGTATCTCTGTTTGGATACAGCTTGGGGATTACCTTAGCGCTTGTACACTACCCCTTTTTCACTCATGAATGAGCCGTAATCCTTAGAGGAGGCTTATGTACCACCATCTCACTGCAAAACGGAGAACACTCATCAGCCAAAAGATAAGGAAGTCGAAAAGGCCCTCTGACCCCAACACTTCTTGGAAGAGAACAAACAGATAAAGAAGTTTGTCTAAATTCCTACGTGCCTGAAGATAGGACTTCAAGGCACAACCACATCCAGAATTACGTTGAAAGGAACCACAATCTCTTGATTGGTGTCGTGAATTGACACAACCTTAGGAAGAAAACCTAACTTGGTTCGTAGAACAACCTTATCAGCATGGGAAGCCAGATAAAGAGGGACACATTGTAAGGCAATGGCCCGTAGAAAAGTAACCTTCCAAGACATAGTTCAATGTCTATGTCATGCATAGGCTCCAACGGAGCCCGTGCAAAACCTAAAAAACAAGATTCAAACTCCAAGGAGGAGCAATAGATCTAAACACAGGTCTGATCCTAGCAGAGCCTTAACAAGTGACTGCAAATCAGGAAGCTCAGAGAACCTCTTGTGCATTAACACAGACAGGGACGAAATCTGACCCCTCAGGGGACTTGTAGTATAGCCCTTCTCCAGTTCATTCTGGAGAACAGAATAAGTAGGTCCTCCACACTTTTATGATAGATGCGACGAGCAACCAGCTACGAGCTTGAATGAGAGTAAAAATAACACTCTCAAACCACCCTCTCTTGGCTAGGATTAAGCGTTCAATCTCCAAGCAGTCAGCCTCAGAGATCTAGACATAGATGAACAAAAAGACCTTGGTCAACAGATTGACAAAAGAAGGAGGAGAACCAATGGCACTACTAAAATTGACAGAAACCTCAATTTAAATTCCCATTTATGAAGACATTCTGTAATTCATATAGTCTCGGGTATGGTGCTGGTATATTGAAACATATACAATTTAAAAGAACAAGAAGAGACTAGTCCTTTATAAGAATACACTTAATAGCACTCAAGGTTTATAACTATTCATCTAGTGGATTGCGACAGCATGAAATTATTGGACTTGTGGAACTAATTAAAATATAACTTTTATTAGGTAACATATACAATTAGAAGATAATTAAAACCACTTTAGTTGCCATCTGTAAATAATTATGATGGTCACTATATATATATATATATATATATATATATATATATGTATATATTTGTGTATCAACATATCCAACTCATGCAGCAAATATAATTTAAGGGTCTCCTGAAAAAAATTGAAGTCACTAAGATATGGACCGAATAGCTAAACGGAAATTTTATAAATGTGAAGGGGCCGGGCAAGTTGTGAGTTATGTCTATTCATAGGGTTGTAATATTCCTGTGATCCCAGATTACGAACAGTATATATGGCTTGCCTTATAATTAAACTTGGTCAACAGATCCCTGCAACAAGGTAACTTCAACGGAGGAGATAACATCCCCACTAGTCCGCAAACCATATCCTTTGCGGCCAAGACGGAGCAATCAGTATCACTGACGCCTGCTTGAATTGAGACACTACACTAGGAAGTAGTGGTAACGGCCGTAAAAGATAAATTAGTTTGAACCTCCAAGGCACCACTAATGCATCTGTTAGCTCCGCCTGAGGATCCCTGTACCTCGACCCATATCTGGGTCACTAGGTAATGAGACGTCATAAGATCTTCCTCTTGCAAATCTCTGCAAACACTCGGGATGGAGAGACCAATCCCCCTGCTGAGGAAATCCGCTTCTCAGTTGTCCACACTCAGAATGTGGATCGCTGACAACAAATGTGGGTCTCCGCCCACTCCAGAATCCGAGACACTTCCCTCATAGCTAGGGAGCTTCTCGTTCCCCCCTGATGGTTGATGTAAGCCACCAAGGATATATTGTCTGATTGGAATCTGATAAACTGGGATGAACCCAGCAGAGGCCAAGCCTTCAGAGCATTGTATATTGCCCGAAGATCCAAAATGCAATCAGGAAGGAGCTTTTCCTCCTGAGTCCATAGGCCCTTCCAGACAGACTCGCAACTGTAGTCACAATCACCCAGAATGGTCTTGAGATGGACATCCCTTGGGACAAGTGATCCGGACAAAAACCCCAGAGATGGATTCTCTCTGTTGTCCACAGAAATCTGTTGAGACAGATGCAAATGATCGCCGTTCTACTGCTTCAGAATGCGCAGTTGCAACAGTCTGAGGTGAAACCTGGCAAGGCAATGATATCCATGCTAGACACCATGAGACCAATCACCTCCATACACCGAGCCACAGATGGCCTTAAGGAGGTCTGGAGGACAAGAAGCAAGCCTGCAATGTCTCTGGTCTGTTAGAAAATTTCTCATGTCTATGGAGACTATTATAGTATCCGGGAATTCCACCCTGGTACTTGATACAAGAAAACTCTCTCTAGATTTATCTTCCATCCATGAGATCGAAGAAGACCGAGGAGAAATTCCGAATGATCCACTCTCCGAAAAACTTCTTGGAGAATGCTGTGTTGGCTGGGATCAACTACTTGGAGGCAGTTATGCTCCCCACTATATCAGCTAGACCAAACAGAAGATCAATAAATTGGAAGTACTGGTCCAGGAACGCACACCCTACGAACTGGAAATGGTCCTTGAGGATTGGTACGTGAAGGGAGCATCCTTCAGATCTATCGTGGTCATGAACTGCCCTTCTCGAACGAGTGGAGAATGGACCTATTGTCTCCCTCTTGAACAAGGGGACATTTAAAACTTGTTTAAGCACATTGGGTCCAAATCGGACGGAAAGTTCCCTCCTCCTTTGGAACAACAAAAAGGTTTGAATAGTATCCAAAACCTCTCACTGCGATAGGCACAGAGACAATAACTCCTAAGAGAACAGATCCCATATGCACCCCAGAAAGGCTGAACTGACCTTGGGTGGCAGAGACTTGAAACCTATCTTGTGACCCTGAGCTATGACCTCCAGGTGCACGTCCCTGAACCAAGCGACTGAAAAGAGCGACAGTTTGCCCCCTATACGATCCAGAAGAGGACCGGGGACCGCCCGTTCATGCCGACTTAGACTCGGCGGGCTTCTTGCTCTGCTTGGATTTATTCCAGGACTGAGCCGGCGTCTAAGAGCTCTTGGTTTGCTCAGGCTTAGAGGAAGACTGCTGACATGGGCTTTATCAAAACGAAAAGAATGAAAATTGTCCTTAGACTCGTTCATATTCTCTTGAGGTAGAAGGGCACCTTGCCCCCCTGTGACCGTGGAGTCTAGGCCTGGAACAAACAAAATCATTCCCTTAAAGGGGAGGGTAAGAAGTCTAGACTTAGAAGTCATATCCACAGACCATGACTTCAGCCAGAGCCGACAGGCCTGAACAGAAAAGGCTGAAGCCTAAGCATTTAGGTGAATAATCTGCCTAATAGCATCACAGATAAAAGAATTAGCAACCCTCAAGGACGTAAATCTTTCCTGAGTAATGTCGAGGGGACCTCTCCACCCTGATCAATCCTATAAGGAGTCACACCAGAAGGTAGTTTCTCCAGCAACCGCAGCAACGGCCGCCTCCGTTTGAAACAAATATCCCGTATGTTGAAGACAACTGTCTTAACAGAGTTTCCATCCTTTATCCATGCGCTCTTAAAACGAAGAGCTATCCTCAACCGGGATAGTAATACGTTTAGCAAGGGTGAAGATAGCGCCATCCCTTTTAGGGACGGAACCTCACAACTCTATTGAGAGTCCAGGGCCGGGAACGATTTGTTAAAGGGAGAAGAGAGGAACAATCCAGTCTCATTCATTCTTAATATGTTCGCCATCTAACAGGAGCAGGGAAGGATAAGGTACCACCCTGTCCTCAAACTCTATCCAATTTAGGTATGAAAGGTTCCTCAGGCAATTTGGCCTCTGGAATCACTGAAATCGCCAAAAAACGTCCTTAAGAAGAAAGCACAAATTCCTAAAACTAAAGTCTGGTTCCTCCACAGCTGGAAGTTTAGAGGCAGCAGACTCCAAACCAGAATGTTCATACTCTGAAGTAGTGGACTCTCCTCCCATTAAGATGGAAACCAAGCTGTTACTAAAATTAAAGACTGAGTGGTCCTGTAGAAGTCACCATATAATATTTTAAATTACAAGTACATAAAACTCAGAGAGCAACAATCTATCTGTACATTCAATAGCTATAGCTAAAACATGGAGCACAGAAAAAATATAGACCTTTAAAAATATTTTGCTATGCCTAGCAAAAACAATCAGTACCTCAAAGGCCAAAAATAATTTGTTCCTAGGAACATAAGCCCCATAACGTAAATTTAATCACTTTAAAATCACAGAGTAAGGGAAAACTATAGCAACACCATAGTTAACAATGTATAGGTTGAGAAAAGGCTTATCAAATAAATTATATATAAGATGTATTCCACATTATGAGACAAACGTTTTGCACCATCTTCTCACAGAGCCAAACTGAATAAATATATACTCTAATTATGCGGGGTCACATGACCGGGCTCGGCGCGCGCGCGAGAAAATTGTGCCGCATCTCCTTCTCAGTGAAGGAGGCGGGAACACGACAGCAGCATGGAAATGAAGAGCGAACAATTATTCACATTGCGCTTCATTCTTCCAGCAGAATGCCACCATCAAGGTCCCACTTACAGTTCAAAAAGGCACTGAAACAGCAATGTAAAATTCCTTGCCCCAAAAACTGTCACTTTACACTCAGCGCAATAATAGCGCACAGATACAGTACTCCGTAATAACAATGCTCTCAATGGTACCTCCGCTAGGAAACCTAGCACGGAGTGAGTGATACAATGCGCAGTCAAACAGCTTTTCAAATACTGTGCCTATACTTAAAAAGCTACAGAAGCTCAATACACAGTCATAGGAAAAAACCTTAGAGGAATCATTCATTAATCCCTTAGGAGCCTCTAAATATTATACATGAGCCCAAAAAAATCAGTGGAATCTATATTAACCCCTAGTCTCCTGTCACCATAAAGTGCCTGCATCCTGCCAAAAATATCCTTCTAAAGGATATATATGTCCCACATAATGTTGTAGAGAGGATCTTAACCCTTTTAGTACCAGTCTCCCAGCCCCCGAAGAAACAAAGGCACTTACCTGCATCTAGCCGCCCGGCAGGAGGACGCCCTACACAGCATGAGAGAAAGCCACTCCTCACAGAGACCTGTAGAAAAAGAAAGATCAGAGCAAATCTACTCTGGCTTTCTATAGAAGGGCAGCAAATATGTTAGGAAAAACGCAGTAAGGCCCACCTTACAAGTTCCTAACTGCTTTAAAGTCACCACTGCCCTACTGAAGAGACTAACGTGGAGTACGGCTAGACCCAATCTTGAGAGGAAGTTCAGAGTAAACCTACTATGGCATTCAAAATAATAAAATCTTGATTGAAGTGAAGTAAATCCTTCTTCAGACACCAAACCTTCACCTCCTCCTTCCACCAAAGGCAAAGAGAATGACGGGGGATTGTGGGAAGGGAAGTGATACTTAACAGCTTTGCTGTGGTGCTCTTTGCCTCCTCCTGCTGGCCAGGAGTAATATTTCCAACAGTAATTGATAATTTTGTGGACTGAGCGTGTCTTAAGAAAGAAATATATATATATATATATATATATATATATATATATATATATATATATATATAGTTTGACAGGTAAATAAAAAAAACAAGGCTCTATTTTTGTTTAAACGGAGTGATAGCAAAAAAGGCTAAAAATTCTCTGGTATTTTGGGCAAGTTCTTCTCTGAAAGTCCTGGTAGTGAATCATGAAAATTTAATTTTGACTAGGCTGTCCCTTTAAGTCCAAGTATCCTGTATAAGCAGTTATAGATCATTCACTAAAAAGAGTATAAGCATTTTAACATAAGCGAGTTATAACAGTCTAGTTGTAAACAGTAAAATTTCACTACTAGCCCTTGAGTATACATAAGACGAAGTGGGGGGGGGGGAGAGCAACTTTGTGTTTTTATGCTTGATGAGCGTTATGTTGCTACCAACATTGGTCAATGGTCAGCAGGTACCAATATGCAGGTAATGACAGCCCTTAAAGGGATATAAAATAGTACGTTTTGTAATAAAAAGCACTAGGCAATGGGTTCTACTTAATAGTAATAATTGCAATATATATCCATCATTTTAAAAAGATTTTAACTTTTATTTTTTACTTAATTTGAGAAGCGTTCATTACTTCCTGTCACTGCCCCACACGGGGATTGTGTTCTCTACAGAAAGGCAAATGAGCAGCTTTTCCTTTGACGTGTTGCTAGGAGACACCCATAATAGCTGCAGTCAGTTTATTGCCCATTCTCAGTAGAGGACTTTGCTTCAAAATCATATTACATATTACAGTAGAACTAGCTCCCTTATCTAGCTGCAGGCAGCGGCTACAATGAGAATTTCTAAGTGCTTATATAGCAAGAAAATAAGTAAGCTGTTTGCCGTATTTTTTTTTTTTTTTTTTTAACAAAATCTGTTTTTTATACTTACTTTGATTTAGCATGTTTTTTTTTTATTATTCAAAGGAGCACTGTTCTGTATCCCTTTAAATAGCATAAACTTTTTTCCAAATAACCCCTGGAAGGCTGGGCAGAATACCAACCAATACATTTTAAAAAGTAAAAAAAAAAGTGAGATGTTCTAAAAAAAAAACCTAAAAAAAAACCCATGCTAAAAGGCATTTGAAGCACACATTCCCTACTGCCCAAAGTTTCAAAATCAGATGAAACAAGGTACTTAGAAAAATGAAAAAGATGGGTGGCAGTGCATGGTATAAAAGAGGGCATTTATTGTTTGAACAAATCAATATGCCACCAGAGGAGGTAGACATAATGACAGAGGGAAAGAAAAGGAGAGTGAGCACTAACCAACAAATTAAATTATAGCAAATCCATCCGTCTAGTCTATTAGAACACAAATAACAGAGAGAGAGGAATTGTTGTGTGGGAGGGGGGGGGGACATCTGGAAATGTTTCTGTCCATCAACATTTGGGTTTTAGTTGGTAAATTTTATAAGGGTGTGTTAAAGAAAAGACAAACAGATTTGCATAGGGTAGGAAGAAATGAACAGTAGCCAATCAGCATCAGCAGTGCTAAGGTCATGAACTCTTTTACTGTGATCTAATGAGATTTCACTTAACTCTCAAGCGATTTCATAGTAAACTTCCTTAAACTGAATAGGGAAATAACGTGTGCATGAGGCATGTTCCCTTGCAGGTCCTGGGACTAGCATACTGATTTGCTGCTTAAAGTCCTTTACAATTGGGTGTGAATACTTAGGACATTTTGAGGTAAAATATATATTTCTTTTTTTTACATAGAGATGTTCAGGTGATATTTTATAGTCAGCTTTTTACAGCTATGCTGCATCACTTTAAAGTATTTCAACATTTGGGTATCATGGCACTTTAACTTTTCTGATTTGTGACCAAAGTAAAGCCTTTAATTGAAAAAACTTAGAATTTATAGCAAATGTTCCCTCTTTAAACTACAGTTTTACTGCAACTTACAAATAAAAATACTCTCAGTGCTGTGCTCTCAGCGCATAAACAGCAGCAATTTTCCAATATTATAAGACAACATAGAATTATTGTAAAAGTATATTTTTAAATAAAAAAAAAAGAAACTTGTTTATATAAGGCCACAACCAAATACACTCCAATAATGTCTCCTAGACTTAAAGGGAGAGTCAACACCGAAATTGTTATTGTTTAAAAAGATAGATAACACCTTTACTACTCTTCCCCCAGTTTTGCAAAACCAACATTGTTATATTAATATAGTTTATAACATTTAAACCTCTAAATTTCTGCCTGTTTCGAAGCCTGTACAGACAGCCTCTTATCACATACTTCTTGTATTTGCTTTTCACATCAGGAGACTGCTAGTTCATGTGGGCCATATAGATAACACTCGCTCATGTCTGTAAAGTTGTGCACAACACAGAACTAATTGGCTAAAATGCAAGTTAATAGATAATAAATAAAAAGTCATGTGATCAGGGGGGTGTCAAAAGAGGCTTACATACAAGGTAATCACAAACGTTAAAAGTATATTAATCTAATCATGTTGGCTGTGCAAAACTGGGGAATGGGTAATAGAAATATTATCTATCTTTTTAAACAAACATTTTTTGTGTTGACTGTCCCTTTAAATGGTAAAATGTTACAGGTATACTGCAAAGTTATCAGTCTAAACAATAATATTTTAAATTCAGTTTTAAACTCAAGTTATTGAATTAAAAAATAAAACAAAAAAAAATATATAAACAGAGAATCCTTAAAAAGTATTAACCCCCCCAAAAAAACAACAGAAAATATACAGTAATAGAACACAAACTTTAAAATCAACAACGTAAAACAAAGGGCATTTTTTCATAATCTGATCGATAACCCCATCTTGAAAAGACAAATATATGTGGGCACCCAAGGCGAAAATACGGAATGATGTGACAATATCTCTTCTATTAAATAATGTATGGGAGTTAAACTGGTAGGGTGTGGGTCTGGTGTGCCTCCGAGCATGTTTTAATTAAAATCCACGATCAAAAGAGCAGCTTAAAATAGTTTGTGAAATAATAAGAGAAAGAAAAGAAAGACAGAATTTTTATTTTTGATTATTCCACTGCATATGTGCCACAGTAAAAGTTGTAAAGAAATGAGCATGTTTTAATCCAAATAAAAAATAAATAATTCATTTAATTTAATAAATAAAATAATATGGTTTGTGAAAGAACTCCCCCT